>NC_064639.1:825228151-825533901 GCF_023864345.2 Schistocerca serialis cubense | reverse complement strand
AGAGATCAGTAGCTCATCAGCTAATAGAGTGCAATGCTAGGGCAGGCACAAGTGTTTCGAAGCACACAGTTCAGTGTCCATTATTGAACATGAGGTTCTGCGGGTAAAAACATCTCTATATTCCCATCAACAGATCCACTTGTAGTGAGTATGGGACTGTCGATACTGGAAATGCATTGCTCAATAAGATGAATGACTATTTTTGTTACATATGTAGTATACAGATACACCATTATCTGGACAAACTGTTATTCAAAACATGCACCACTCCATGCAGACTTATGGATGCAGTATTATGCTAGGAGGCACATTCACCTGTTCTTCTATGGGACCTGTTGTTGTAACGTAGTAATCAAAAGCATAATGACAGCTGTGGAGTGAGCATTATTGTGGACCACCTGCATCCATTCATGCCTGATGTCTTCCCCAACAATGACTGTATGTTCCAGCATGATAACTGTCTTTGTCACAGGGTCTGAACCCAAGAGAACATAGGTGGGAGAGTACTCCCATGTCCACAAACCACAGGCTTGTAATTTACAGGAATAGAATGACCTGTGTGTAAATGTCTGGCACCACACAGATCTGGAAACATATGAAGGACTTGTTGAATTCATGCCACATAGTGTGTACCAAAGGTGAACTAACACACTATTACGCACGTGGTCATAATGTTTTGGCTCATCAGTGTATGTCCATCTAACAATACAAAGTCTTCAATTCAAAATTATATACTACTAGGTCACACGGTTTGATAAGCAATACTTTCACAGAAAAAAATATTGCTCAGCAGAAATTTCCTGCCAAACGAATGATTTTGCTGATGTTTAATTTCACTGGATGTGTGAAAAATGGCATCAACCAAAATTCAAAGCTGGGCTATTTAAAACTCCCATTTTTATAGTGTCAGGACTGTTTATGTACTACAATGAACATGTGCTTCTGGATGAGCAAAATTTTCTGTTCTGGCTGTTTATCAAGCTGCAACGATGGAACAAAATTAAGTAACTTGAATGTTGTCAAGAAATGCCTGGAAACATCAACTGCAGTATGACCATTTCTTCTTATGCAATTTCTGCAGTTTTAGCACACACAAAATATATGATCATATAGGAAAAACTTGATCATTGCTTTCTGCGCACTTTTACACAGAATCAATGACAGCACTGATCCTCTCAAAAAGTTAAGTGAATTCTGCAACACAGTTTCAATTTTTTCAAGTTAACCCAGTTGAACCAGAAGAGAACCTCTATATTTTCCAGTCTCAAATGGAATCACATTTCCAAATAAACCAGTATTATTCTTCTCAGTAATATGACAAAAAACAACTACACCATATTAAAATAAATGACTTGCAAACACTGTTATCAATGAAACCATACAGCTATTGAGTAAACAATATGCCTGCCAGCAACAAACATGTCTTATGACACTGACTTTTTTGATCATTCCGTAGTACTAATTTTTCTCACTTTTGGAATATGACAACAGGTTCTGGTTATTATGCAATTTCGATAGCTCTAAGAGAATCATCAAAATCTCATAAAAGACCTAAACTTTTTGTAATATGTAACCAATATAATTCTATTTATGCCATTCTCTACTGACTGATGTTCATAACACCTACCTACGCTGCTGCTGCGCTAAAGTCAATTTGTGCAATGCTGTTCTGTCCTACATAGAATGTCTGCAGACAAACAAAAATAACACAGTTGCAATATTTAGAGTTGTTTCTACCAGACAACTGCACAAAACTAACAATACATTTCAACTCATACATTCTAATTTTCATATTCTCAATATCTCACCATGAAGAACTTCATCTGGTAAAACAGGATTAGCAAGGACAATATCCGTCTCACGGGCAAGATTAGCATCCCGCAATCCTTCAACCAATCTCTGGTACTCTTCCTTCAGTTTTTGAGCATCATCTTCCTTCATTCTGGAAAACAGTAACGTACATCAATATGACTCCTCATTTATAAGAAATAGGAATACTTTATTTCACAGCTGATTTTGTTACAGTATTTGCTAAATACAACTTTAATTATTAAAATCCAGATGTTACCATGCCTACATCTGCGCCTGGCTCGAGTCTCATAATCAGTCACAGAACTGGTTTAAATTTATTTCTGCTTGAAAAGTTCTGCATCAAGTAATAAGAATGTTGATCTTACTCAGCAATAGTACGTTCCAGCAGCTGGATGTTGGCAGTGCTCTTGTCTACAATTCTCCTTGTTATCTTCACACTCATTGAGTCAATGCAAACATTATCTGAAAATAGAACAACATGACAACTAGCACTGCCCCCTCATTTTATTGTGCAGTTTATTTACATTGTATTTTATTTTTGCAATATTTAATTTAATGTTATTAATGAACACACATCATTGCCAAATGTACAGTGTATGGACACACTGAATTTTCAAACACTACTTATTACTTTTAAAAGTACACAAAATAAATATTGGAAGAATAGAAATAGTGCAATACTCTTCAGTTCTTTATAGACATACATAAGCAGCAATGAATTCAGTATCAAAATAATTTTTTCCACTTCTAAAAGGGACATGAACCAGGATTTTAGATAAAGTGTGTAGTGTAATTATTCATGGAATACTTAGCAGCCACAAAACATTCACCACTTTCTTTTATTATTATTTATGAATTTGGCCTGCTATGGACTGCATACAACTTAAGACTTAAGGTGTTTCTTTTTCTTCCGTTCTTCCCAGTACTACTTCATTTTCTCGCCAACTGCTCATCTCTGCTCATCTGTCCACACTCTCTTGGGTCAAGGTTTTGGCTGATCTTCTTCATAGTTTGCGTTTTCTATCAGTAGCCTGAAGTGATTCCTGTCATGTATTATTTCTTCTGTAACACCTATTTTGTTGGCATCTTTCTTTACTGCTCTTATCCATCCTACAGTTTTTTTCAGCTTACTAACGTAATTAAAAATTTTCTTTTTAATCCGTGTTTCGTCCATTCTTTTTAAATGTCCGTAAAATTTTAGCCGTCTCTTCCTCATTGTATCTGTGATCTTTTCTGTATTTTTGTATAAGTCTTCATCTCTCCTTTTAATCCACCTGTTTTCCTTGATTTTCTCAGGACCTAGAACTTTTCCTTAGTATTTTTCTCTCTCTTTTTCCTAGTTCTCTTAATTCGCCTTTTTTATTCAATGTTAGGCACTCTGATCCATACGTTGCTTGTATCATAACAACTGAATTATAATGTCTTACCTTTGCTTGTATGGATATTGATTTCTTATTGTAGTAGTTTTGTGTTAATTTATATGCAAATTCTAACTTTTTTATTCTTTCTTTATTTCTTGCATTATCCAGTCCATTGGCTTGGATCCACTCCCCAAGGTATTTGAATCTACCAACACTTAATTTTTCCATACTTTGTTTTCATAAACTTTTCTGTATTATGTTTGTGTTCTATATACTCAGTTTTTTGGTTTGGCCACTTAATGGGGGTGGGACAGTAAAGAATATCTAAAACTGTATTTAAATATAGACTGACAAACAGGAGGATCAGAATGATTTAAATTGATGCAGTGGATGGAAGGGAGTATGACCAACATAAATCTGACCATTGAAGATACACAAAATAGGTTATTATGGAGGTTGTGATGTGGGATACTAAGGAGCCATCGGACCCCAGTCAACATATATAATGTAACATACAGGCAGTAATTAATATGAAAATGAGCACATTTGAATACTATAAAGTACTGCAATATTTATGAAACATCTCAACATTTCTGGGAGTGACTATGAATCAAGAACAGAACGGACAGGAAATGATATCCAGTACCCTTCAAAACCAATCATCCCAACAGTGACAGTATTCCAGGCCAGCAGTATCCTACCAATACTCTAAGCATACACTGAGACTGAATGTTGGAATGCTAATTACAATGCTATATCATAGAAAAAGAACACAGCCAAAACGATTGGTGGCAGCCTACCCAAGAGCTGAAAAAAGTAAGAGAAATGTAACATCTTAATGAAATTTTGTCCAACTGTGCATTACCGTATTTACTCGAATCTAAGCCGCACTTTTTTTCCGGTTTTTGTAATCCAAAAAACTGCCTGCGGCTTAGAATCGAGTGCAAAGTAAGCGGAAGTTCTGAAAAATGTTGGTACCGCCACAACTAACTTCTGCCGTCAAATATATGTAGCGCTACACAGGCATGCTTTGCAGGCACAAAGATAAATACTGGCGCCAAAACCTCTGACTCAGTAAATAAATTAAAAAAAAAAGGTGGAAGACGAGCTTTTTTTTCTCTGCCCCGAGTTTCGACCATTGCATTTTCGTACATTATCCAACAAAGTAAATACAAATTCCGTATTGTTCATCTTCGAATGTAGCAGCATTTCAATGTACTATGAAAATCCGACTGGCAAGACTGTTTGGGATGTTTGTCAATATAGCCAACTCTACGTTCTGAATTTTTTCCTACCTGTGAGAAGAGATGGTTGCTAATAGGAACTTTTATGAATTGTGAATCACATGCAGTATTCTCTTCACCATAAGAATAATGCGAATATAAACATTTTGCCATGTATTCTTTCGTGTTTGCTGCTATCTCATTTAAATCTTGTTTGCCTAATAAACGACGAAACTAGTGTGAGACAACAGCAAACACGGGAGAATATACATTTCATGTCATGTTTATATTCGTATTATTCTTATGCCTAATAGTGATACAGTCAGAAATGAAGCACGGCAATTGACTAGATTTTTAAATCTAAGATGACTCTAATTTCTGTGCAGAATGTGATGTACAAAAGAGGCATCTGCAAAGATTTTCAAATGGCGAAAAATTTTAGCTAAACTCTCGTTCAGAACATCTTCTATCATACGCAGTCTATTATTTGGTTCTTGTTGATCATTACCAAAGAAAGCAGCAGTGTAAGAAACAACAAATAGCAGTCTCTTGCCATTGTTATGCTAAAGAGACAATTCCTCTCTTTTTTTTTATTTTGTTATCGTAAGCGGCATTAGCGCGCACAAAAGCAAGCCATGCCGCGAGCGGCGACAGGTCGTACACACACATTATCAGAATGCGACAAACAATGCATGACACAGTACAAAAACGCATTTTCAGCATAGAGTGACGTAAACACCTATAACAAAGAGAATGGCACTTATCAGATCAAAGAAAAATAAGCAATCGATTCAAACCAGACATAGCACGTGAAAAAGGAAGGGTACCCATATAAATAAGGACGGAGCGCCTGACGCATAGCAATGGCTACCTGGTAAAGCTTTACTGCTAAGCTTACGACTCGAACCAAACTACTGTAGCTATATCGTCATTCATTCGACCTAAATTGTGTCTCATATTACAATGGACCAACTGTGTTTCAATTTGGAGGTGCGGCCTAAAACTTTTCTATCCCTTGAATTTTGAGTCTCAAATTTCAGGTGCGGCTTAGATTCGGGAAATTTTTTTTTCCTTGATTTCGAGTCTTATTTTCAGGTGCGGCTTAGATTCGAGTGCGGCTTAGATTCGAGTAAATATGGTATACCTAGCAAACAGAGGGGAGGACTGATGATGAAGTGTGGTCTTTATCAGACTAAAAAGAGAAAAGTCACTGCTTCATAAATCGCTTTCGCATGCTGTTGCTACTGACAATATGCCACTACTAACCCTGGGAGACTGACCAGCATACTGATTAGAGCTGAGTGAAGAGGGCCCCTGGAGCACCCAATTATTCTTAAAATATGTAGCTTCCCACCACCACTGAGTCCTCACTCCCTAATTTTGGCACTTACTTTTCCTTGAGATGAGAGGTAAATTTCCTACTCAACAGACCAAATGTAATATCTTCTGTGAAAGCACTCAGATTTTCTCTTAAACGAACAATGGTATACAAAGTCAATGATTCAGTAGGTGCTATGAGACATTACGGTCATTTGTTCTTATGGTGGCTAAAATGTGTGCACTAGCAAAAGTACTGGAAACTGTTACTGTTTCAAAAGCTATGCAAAAATCTGAGGCCATTTTGCCCCAGAAAAGGGATTCAAAATTATCTTACCAATGTTGTGTGCTTCATCAAACACTACAACAGATGACTTGCTAAGTTCCTTGGACACAACTTCAGCAATTTTAGGATCTAGGAGATAGTGGTAACTGTAAACAACAATGTTGGCATGTGTGATCTGAAACAAATTATAAAAATAGAAAGGCTTAGGTGCGCGGAAATCAAAATTTTACAAAGCTGACTGACAAATCATAAACTACAAAACCATTACAGTAATTAAATTAAAATAGGTAAAGAGTTCATAGCAAGCAAGCACAAAAACAGGAACAATATAGTGAGTGTAAACACATTTTAGCCTCGAGCTTACAAAACAGAACCTTTCTACATTTAGTATTTGAGAAAAAAGGCAAAGATGTGATACAGATAACAAAATAATAGCTGATTTCATTATGCTTCTGCCAATTTCTGCCCCATCTGCTGCACTGTGGCACTGTGTGTTTGTGTGTGTGTGTGTGTGTGTGTGTGTGTGTGTGTGTGTGTGTGTGCGTGCGTGTTGGGGCTTATGGGCACTCAACGTCGAGGTCATCAGCGCCCTGACACACATTAAAAGCAACGAATGTGGACAAACTTAGCAAAATCGAAGCACACATGCAAAGAAAGCAGGAAAAGAAGGAAAATGCTACATAAGAAAGTAAAACGTAAGGAAAGCAAAAACGTAGTAGCAAGAATGGCACAGGAAATTGTCATTGGCTGGCCACTTACATAAAATATGGGCAAGCTTGTCACACAGCGAGCAAATTAAGACCCTCTCCCTAAAATCTTTGTAGAAACATTTGACAAGGCACAGAACTTTAAAACTTTAACCACATTTGTTCGAGTGTTTCCTAAAAGAGACGGCAGGTCCGCTGGCAAGTCAGCCGTGGCCCGCTGGTCAGAAAATAAAACGTGGCGCACAGTGACCTGGACGCCACAAGCACCACACATTGGAGGGTCCTCTCGTCAGAGCAGGAAGCCATGCGTCATAGGACTGCGGCCTATTCGAAGCCAAGTGAGGAGAACCTTGTCCCGTCGATGGGGCTGGAAGGAAGCCCACACACGCGTTGTGGGCTTGACTAAACGGAGCTTATTGTCAGTCATTTCCAGCCAATCATCCTCCCACCGACACATGTCTCTTGAGCTCAACAGCGAGGTGAGTGCGTGCAGGGGGATAGGACACCGAAATATTTGTGGATCGAGACACGCCTCCTTGGCTGAGAGCTGCCCTTTCATTCCCAGCAATGCCGACGTGTCCCGGAACCCAGCAGAAAGACACCACCTTCCACAGTGACTGCAGTTGGAGGAGGGCATCCTGGATGGTCTGGACTATTTGATCTGCTGGATACAAACATTGCAATGAGTGAAGGGCACTTAGTGAATCAGAACAGACAAGGAATTTAGGACAGAAAGAATGTCTCATCTGCTCCAGTGCCTGCAAGATCGCAGACAATTCTGCATCAAAGACATCAAAAGTCTGAGGCAGTCGAACCTTGAGGACACGATCCGGAAAAACAACAGAGCACCCTACGGAATCCCCCCCGTTTCGACCCATCCATACCAGCTGCATGGAGCAACACCAATATTTAACTTATTATCCCATGGGATGTCAGCAGTAGGCTTGCTGTGAATCTTGAAATCTTCCCAACGACTGAATACTCAATGATGTTTCAGGTACGCAACCGATCACAGTTTTCTACCACACAGGATACTTCATCTTAGTACTTGCCGGACATGTTGAATGGAGCTATCGAAGAATACCATCGGCTACCCAACAGCACAATTTATTTGCGCATGGTAAATGCTACATGGATGCATCGTGATCATAGTTGTGACACTGACCACACTGCCAGCAAGCAGTACCCTCAATGGTGGAAATGTGAAACAGGATATCTGGTGTGTTGTCACTCACTGTGGCCCTTGGCATACTCTTATCTTTTCTGAGAGAAAATCATGAAACTATGGGTTTCCATACATTATTAGCTTACTGTCCTTGTTAATATGGGTTTCCACAATGCTCATCTCCACAGATTCTTTAATAATGTCATCCCAAAATAAATTAGCAGTAGTTAAACTTGTTTCACCATATTTCGTTGCGTGCTTGGTGGATATACATGTTCTGCAATGACAGACTTCAGACTTCCTAAGTAGCGGAAGGTGAGTGCAGCGTTGCTGTTCTGTGCAATGTTCTTCCAGGATATGTGTATATAACCCATACCACATTGGCATGGCATACTCCTGCCTTCCTCAATAATAAATCATATTTTATCGTTCCAAGAAGACCTGCAATCTTAGGTGGACAGAAAACACTTAAACTTGAAATTTCTGGAGTATCCTGCCTACTTTGAATGACATGTTGCCAACTAACAAAAGAAAAGTTGCTGATTTTGCCAGCTTACTGTGCTCCTTGTTCAGTGCTGATTTTTTTTTTTTTTTTTGGACAAGCTCCGTAGACAAACTTGTAATTGGAAACTATGTGTGCCTTATGTGCAACAGTCTTAAGCACACTCATGGTGTGAATATGCAAATTTAAATCCACATTAGTGAGCTTGAACTAAAATGAATGACCCAAAGAGCCATTGTTGTTCCACATAACCAGATAATCCAAGAATGGCAGAAAATCTTCTTTTGATGTTACCATGGTAAACTGGATCTTCTTATGAATGGAGTTTGATGGCAGAAAAATTCATTACTTTGTCTTCTCCATGGGACCACACTATGAAAGTGTGATGGAACCCGATTATTTCATTGATTTGCTCACAGTGAAGATAACAGGGAACGTCAAGATCCATGGCAATCAACAACCCAACCTGAATTTCACATTTCCCTCACTGAGAGCACTGCCTGCTGGGAGTCTGTTCGGTCTCGCAATAAAATTATGATCACGGTGCATGCACACAACACATACAGCCCACTAATAAACTGTGTGCTGAGGGCAATTGACGTCAGTCTCTGGCAGCTGATCTGCAGGTGCCTAGCAGGTGCCCAGCTGAAAAATTATGTGATGGTAGAAAACGATAACCGGCTTCACTCCCAAAACATCATTTAGTCAGTTCACTACCATCTATGTGGCCAAGAACTAGTGGGATGAGATATTTCCCACCGAAAGAATTTAAATTTGCTCCTTCCAAGAAGAATTCTATCACACTAATCTGCATTTGAAACCTTGGCTGCGGAGGCAGGTATAAATCAAGATACGAATTTACCACAAAATTCTACAGTGAGCAGTACATATAAAGAAGAATCTAAGGGCAAATATTTTATGACTAAAATAGAATCTGTTAGTGGATTGTCTCTATTATATAATAAAATTTATTGTGTATTTATTGCTAGCGTAAAGAGAGGAATGAATCATTTGACAAAGCTGACAATAAGACAGATGCAAGACCTGCTCAAGAAAATTGTGCGCTTATAATGGAGATTTATATCTTCTATAGCGATAGAAAATGTGTTGTTAACTCTGCAATCAAGAGATGGGCTGCTAGAAAGGGTATAAATACCTCCCGCTGGACTGAATGGTTTTCATGTTTTACAAACTGTTATAGTAAGAAGATATCCTAATACATAAATGGTTCAACGCTACAGAAAGGGGAAAAAAACTGAAAGCCTACAAATAAAAGATACTATGAATTGAATTATTAATGAGGAGCAAGATATTATATAAGAAGAATAACAGAATGATGCAGGTATGTAATGCTACAGATATGTGGGTGGAATGAAATGAGTGAAGATAACCACTATAGTACACATCGCCAGGAATGTAACTCTGTGTGTGCGCGTTAAAGTGTGTCTGTGTACTCTGAACAGTAAGGAAAGTTCGTAGCTGAGCTACTATGTCCAGTTCTCATACATGTGCCTATTCAGCACTCAAACACAATGTGAATGCAGATGAAGCTCAACTTCATCTGCCAGGGAGGGAGGAAAGGGGGAGGGGGAGGGAGGGAGAGAGGAGAGGGGGAGGGAGAGAGAGGATGAGGGGAGGGGGGAGAGATTAATTTGTGTTTGGCACTTTTGTCCAAGAACATTTCTCATAAACTGTAATTTTGCGAACATTATTCCACACTGTAATGCGACAGAATCTACGTTTTATTGAAGTAAATCAGTTGCAAAATTATAAAGAATGAAGCAACCAGTCACAGAAACATGATTTATTTATCCTGTTGCAAATCAATTTCGACTGATATCAGTCATCATCGGTGCATTTTTCTAACCGATACATGCCATAAGTAGAAGTACTGTCCTTGGCAGATTTCTATGATAATAGAAATTGGCCAAGGACAGTACTTCCACTTATGGCATGTGATGCTACACAGTATAGAGTTTACTAGGGTGTTGAGTCTTTGTACTTGCCTTGTTTTCAGCTATAGACATGCTCCACTGCGTTATAGATAAGACCTGAAGCTTAGTATTTGGTATTGTTTGTCACTCTCCTCACTGTACGACAGCATCTCTGCCAGACATTGTTCACTGTGCATATGTTAACAGATATGATAAACTTTTGACGTTTGACATTCAGAGTCTAGCAGTGCTCGTACAATTTACCCTGCTGGGGCACTAGCTGTGTAGATGTACATATAGTCTATACTAGCATCAACCAAATCAACAGTGTAACTGTTTGGTGAGTTTTTCCTTCCCTTCAGCTCTTATGTAGGCTAATCTGAATCTGTGATTTCTAAAAATAAAATGATAAAACTTTTATATTCACTTTTCACAATTCTAAGTGTGCTGAAGCAGCACTGTTTTGTATTTTACCCTGTGTATCCCAATATCTAGCATTTGACAAAGAAAATTATGGGCTGAGGTACAGGCAGAAGTACAGGGGTATTTCACTTTAAGCTAGTGTGCATCTACTTATGGCATGTAGTCAGGATTACAGAGGGGTTCTGTATGAAGGGCTCTGTTTTACAACCAAATGAGCTAATTATTTAGCTGCACTTCTCTTGCTTTTGAATGACAAGAGATCACAGTACCTAATGGAGGCAGTCTCTCCTGGCAAATGAGGAACAATCCTTAGAAGATGTTGTATCAATTCAACATGGGAGATAAAATCAAACAATGGAAAATCACGGACAGAATAACAATAAGGAATACGGTACTGCTAGCCTACTTATCACATAGAGGTGGCGGTGAGTGGCAGACAGATAAAATTAGATTAAACTCTCACATTGTCCAGTACTTCAGTCTTCTTTTACATCTGCTGTGTCTACTGCTCAGTGCCTCTTCTATCAGGTGATTACAACATGGAAGATACACTGAAACACTACACAAATGGTGGAAGTTGCCTTCAGCTGCATGCGGGTGTGGATAAGTGCACCCTAGTATAAACCACATTGTACAATGTTGCAAAATTAGATAATATCTAGGAGTGACAGCTGATTTCTTCACACTAGATCACTGTTACTTTTTTATACACAGTTACCGTCTGCATATCTTCTGTATTACTGACTTACAAATTGTCCTTGGAAACAAAATATATGCAGATAGCAATACACTAGATAAAAAATAACTACGAACGCACTTTGCATTTCATTTTCACGAATTAATAATTTTACTTTTATCAAACAGCTCAATGAATAAACCATTTATTGTGAATTTACATTTTTATACAGAAATCTACAATTCAGAATCGAAACTCTCCATATTAAGCTGATAGAATACATGTTTCTCCTATACATGTGAGGACTCTTTTTATAAAAATTTAGCATTTTATGTACTGCACACTACGTATTCAGTGTTACCAAATCCCCTGACATGAGAAGCATGTTCATTTGCACAAATATGGTGGAAACTACACTGCATAATATTGCCTGACATTTAAGGATTATGTGGCCTCAGACTCATGAAGGAATATCTTACATGAGGACACAAGGCCGAAGAACACCTAACAGAACAAATGTATCTCAAGTAAAAGTTTCGTTGTGAACCCCTCTTCCATTTTTCGTACTTTATATACAGCATAGGAACATAATATGCATCGAAATAACTGTAGGAGATGTGGCCATTATTTAACAGTCCTATCCTGAATTTCCTTTGCAGTTTTAATTTTTATGACGAAACTTGCATTAAATATGGCAAAGTGCATTTACATATGGCACAGATATAAACATTAAGCTACGCTACAGGTGATGTTTGGGTTTCAAATTCAGCCTTCCTCAATCATCAATCAAATGATCACCTTTCAACCTAACCTAGACCACAGGCTTTGCTACAGATCTATCACCACAACCAAGAATTCAGAGGGAGTCCAATATTACTATTATGTAACACATCTACTGACCCAACTATACTCATAAGTGGGAAGGGAGAAGTGGGACCATTTAAAAAGCACTAGTGGGCAGATATTTAGGATGAATATGTTTGTATGCAAGATGGTCTGACAATGAAGACAATGGAAAATAATATAATTTTTACAAATCACAGCCAGCACTTTTGTAACAAGGAATACAGTTTACCAGGATTACAACTTCAACAATTAGCTGTCCATCTACCACCCAAAATGTCAACATTTCATTCATTACTTCAAAATGATTGACATAGGTATATAGCAATGGGCAGCTATTTTCAGACTCAGAAGAACTGGAGACACTTGGTGGATTGTAAGTGATTTATAACAGTAAAACCATAAGCTTACCGCATATCGAGCAAGGAAATATGGGCACCAACCCATGTCTCGACCATAATCCTTCAAATCATCTATGCTATATACACCAGGTGCCATTGGAGCTTCTTTGCCAAAAGTACTGAAGGCTTCATAGAAGTTGCACACAGGAACAGACTCATCATAGCTGTGACGGTCCCGTATGTACGATGCAGTCAAGCTGTGACATCGACCATCGACTATTTTGCCATCACGCTCTTTACTGACCTGTGAATAACAGTGAAGTTTAAGTTAGGCCTATTTATTCCAAAAAGGAAGGAGTATATATAAATCTGATAAATGAATACCTGCGGATGAATGCACAGATTTTTGCGTGAACTCAGGACCAGCCCAAGTATCCTAGGTTTCTCTTCAGTCTGTTTCTCGATGTATGCAATTAACTTTTTAAGTTCCTCAATAACTTTCTCAATTTCAGGAACAGTACGAGAACAATATATTAATTTTGTTACATCCAATGGGTTGTTCGCCATGTAAGCCACAATCAAGGACAATAGTGATATTGTTTTACCAGTGCCTGACGGCATTTCCAGCAGGCAATGGCCCTGGAAAAAGTAAAAAGTAATCACAGCAACATTGTTCACACATTTTACATGATCACACGTATTTCATTTTCCCAAAAACTACGTCAGCACTACTGCATACCTTCGCATCCAGGCCCTTCTTAAGCTCCAACATGTATGCATACTGTTCCGGGTAAATGTAATCATAAGGGAAATAGACCGGTAAACCATCGACATCCAACCTATCAATATAAATCCACAAAATAAGTAATTCCACTTTTTAACGTTCATGACAGGGCAAAACCACATAATGTACTGCTAAACTAAAAGGAGTATTAATGACACAATGATGAGTACGATGAAACAAAGTTTTTTTGACGTTTACATGACGGGAGTGAACCTTATATATTTAAAAAAAAGATGAGGAAGAAAATGTTCCGTACTATTCATACCTCATTATTTTAATGTGTATTTTCTAATAATTTTTCGGAATGCCAAGACCAAAAAATTCCAAACATTCACATGTTGTGCACAGCTATAACTTTGTGTATCAACACAATCACTCGACTCATGGACGCTCCTACCAACGTACTCACTACATACAGCCAAACTGTTATTATTTGTGATGCATGTAAGTTGTATTGGCTGCACTGGAACAGCCAAAGTACCTCCAAAGCAGACATTCCCAAACGAGAAGCAACAAAGGGGCCTGCACACGTCCAATATTTATTCACGACACAGATTTTTCAAACCTTCAACACATTGGAGCGACTTCACGCCACCAATAATAAAGACAAAAATCGTTAATTGACAACGCGGTTTTACAAGGCTAGTATGTAGAACATCCCGTCCAAAAGAAAGTGTGTGCTGTAATTACGTTATCTATAGCTCGCAAGTAATAGAAGCCAGCGAAACAGAGGAAATGGGTCCGAGAATGATCGAAACAACAAACTAGATACTGATCACGTGTTAACTTACTAATAATAAGAACCATCCACCAGAAAGATTGCATATTATGTTCCGATGACTTCTGGACAGTACCGGTACAACACGTTACTAATGTTGAAAAGAGATAGAACAGAGAAGCAAAATACGTTAATGAGAGAAGCAATTGCGGTCAACGAGAGATTAGGGGTAACTTTGAGATTCCTGCCGACATGTAGGTCAATCGAGTGCTCGAAGTGTAGTTCTATAATACCATCAAACACAAAGCAGAGCCACAGAGACTCCTCCATTGCCCACCATAAAGTGGTGCACACAGCGATTACCCTTGCATAGGTCTATTAAAACTGTTGTACATTGAAAGACCACTTAAAAATTTTAATTTGAGGTACGATGTGAGCAAAGGCGAATTGAATATAAACAGTGTACACTAACGCCCTGTGGCTGACACATCCAGCTCTGTCAACATTTGATTGGAGAATATTGTCAAAGCACACGTTCAGTATGTGTTGACATACTGAGAATATTTTGAAGGCCGTTAATACTACTTGTCAATATTTCTAGAATAGTCAGTACATCAATACACGCCCTCAGACGGTAAATATATTGGCAGGTTGACAATATTACTGAACGTGTGAGCGCCTCTTATGATATAGACGCTGAAACAGGAATTGAAAAGAATTTGTGCAGCAAGTTTAAATTTAAATTCTCTGATTTTATCTGAAGATTCATTAATTCTCACCAAATGCACGACACCTAAGATACTACCACCATCTAACATATACAATGGCCACACTCACTCCTGTGAAAATTGTTACCATCTGACAGCTGATGTGACACTAGCGCTTCCAGTGGCGAGAAAGCAGCCATAAAAGTACAGTTTGTTTTTAATCATTTTTAAAGTCAATTAGTGAAATAGTTATTAAATTTTTGCGTTCCAAACATTATTAAATTACCAAGACATGAATGATCATGAAATACAAGTAAAAACAGAGGAACCTCCTAGATCAATGATATAAGCTACAACTTAATGATGAAGAAATACATTCGAATATATGTGTAATTGCAGCTTACTCTGCTGAAAACAAGAGAATATAAACACATATTTTATGCATGAGAAGAATATATTGGCCGCTTGGAGTGGCCACGCAGTCTAAGGCGCCATGTCACGGATTGTGCGGCCCCTCCTGCCGGAGGCTTGAGTTTTCCCTCGGGCCTGGGTGTGTGTCTTGTTCTTAGCACAAGTTAGTTCAAGTAGTGTGTAAGTCTAGGGACCAATGACTTCAGCAGTTTGGCCCCTTAGGGATTCACACACTTTTGAACATTTTTGAGAATATATTTCTTTTTTTGTCTGTTAATATGACAGGCACTTTCTCTGACATGTAATAGCTTTTTGGGGAGCTTCATGTTTTGCACAGATTTACACTTCATTCGACTTTCTAATATGTAAATATTTTTGTAAATATAATTATTTTTGTTTCAAAAGCGAATGTGTTGAAGCTTCTTACTGTTTGTGGCTCAGATGCAGCAACAATTGTGAAATTGGTTTCTTCTATGTTGGGAAACAATTTTTCTGCTTTTATTCTGTTGTTATCAGGCCTGTGTGGTTTGTTTCTTCAGCTATGATTGTGGTAGCTTGTCTGCTACATCGAATAATGTAGGTACGAGTATTTAATTGCACACACATTGCCTATGTTCCATATTCACTAATTTCACTGGAGGTGCAACGAAGAAAACTTCACGTTTTTGAGTGGATGTGTGATACCTTTCTGCAAAAGGACAGGTCTTCTTTTGTTTACTAGCAATATTTTTGTTCTTGAAGAACATGGGGTTCCGCTCTAAATATCCATAGGTTACAAGAAAATTGTAAATAAGCTGTTATGTAAAGTAGCTTTTCATACCTCCTAGAGTTGTTAGGAAACCTAAAGAAAGGCAAATATGGTGTTGTCTTCCGTTGTTGCTGCAATTTATTGCGCTTCAGATGGTCCCGTTTGTAAGAACCATTCTGCAGACTAATATAAACAATTACGATTCGCGTTCACTTTCACGAGATCTCGCAGAAATCAACAATATAACTTCCTGGTCTCTTGGGGCGCTAACAACTGCAATGGATAACAAAAAATGCACTGAATATCGTGACTGTTGTGTTAGACTGTGATACTACTCAAATAATCTATTTTCTGAACAGGGTAAATGAACATTACAACTTACTGTAAGTCGACCAAAATATGTATGCACGACAAAATGAAAATTGAGGCGTATTAAAACGCTACTTTCAAAAATGAACAATAGGCATCAAAGAGTTTCGGATGTATTAAAGCAGTTCTTATTATGTAACTTACAGATAACCTGTTTTAATTTGCTGTGATGTGACATGATATGATGACCAGTGTGAATCCCACCATATGAAATCCATTGTGGAATGTTTTGACACCAATGATGTGATGTGAGGTGATGAACAGAGTGAATTGGCCTTACACCTTAACAAGTGGTACTGCAACCTGGTGATGCCATGACAGCCGGTGAGAATTGGCCTTCAATCTTCATTTTATTGTTTGCTTTGTTTTCATGACACTTTCTGAAAGCTCCATGTGGAGCTGGATTTTTTTTTCTAAGAGTATTCTCGCACAAAAGAGGCCAAATATCTGATACTGAAAGATGAATTTGTTTTACAACACATGGACAAAGAAAGAGGGCTACGCTGTGCATAAATGTGAGCATAAATAGATGAAACTTTTTCATTAAGAAAAACCTTTTCGACAGTGATAAAGTGAACTCTCTTGAAGGATAAAAATACAGTTCTTTTTGTGTTATTTGGTAATTTAAAAAATCGAAACAATGTATTGAAGAAAGGGCTCTATGTATTGACTTCAAAATATTGTTCAGAGCGTTTTTTTTTGTTATTTATGTAGCAGCTTTGGATGTAAATGTTTGCATCATCAGATTTACACAAGTAGACTCAAGTAACATTTCGCTTTTTGTCAAGGTATTGGTATCACATAGATTTGTGCCAATGGTTGTGCTGATGCTAACATTAGCAAATAGAAACATTTTGCTTTCAGTTGAGAGAGGTAAGTCATTTATGAACTAAGTATCAGAAGCAACAGAGGACCTAGTAGCTGTCTTGTGCTAGATCCTGAGTTATTTGTTGAAATTTAATTCCTACTGTTTGTTTTCGGTTTTGCAGATATCGTTTCATGGTATTAAGAGCTGCACCCCTAATTCCTCTGATTCCATAGTGATCAAGTTTCCGTATTAAAATTTCATGGCCAACTAGGTCGAAAGCTTTTGATAAGACACAAAATATGCCAAAGGATTTTCGCCTTCATCTAACCCCTCCGTGATTACGTTTATACATTCAAAGGTCGCTGAAACTGTTGAATTTTCCTTCTGGATCCTAATTGTTTACCATTTATGATGTCATTTCTTTCAAAATGTGATATACATTAATGCACATTATTTAAAAAAAGTCTGAGGAAATGGACTGCAATGTAACTAGTCTGTAGTTGCCAGAATACATTGGATCTCCATTTTTGCAGAGTGGTAAGAGACTGGTTATTTTCATTCTCTCTGGATAACTACCTTCTGTCAGACATGAACTAACTAGGTGGCAAAGCATTTTGGCCGTTTCATTCGTTATTAACTTTAAAATTTTAATTTAAGGCCCACTTATGTCACTAGAGATTTTACTATCATGATGTCTTTATCACTTTTACTACCCCTTGCTTGTTGTAAGTTACAAATAACATAAGTTAGTGATTGAGTCTTGCTTATTTTTAAGTAGCTGTAGGGCTTGCAGAGGCTCACTTTTGTTATATTGTGTAATTCTATGGCATACGTTTGTAATGATTTGTTGAAAGTGCTACTGCTATGCGATCTTCTACTACTCTGTTGTATACTTTGAGTTTTAGGCATTTGCTATTACTGTCTTACGATTTTCTTGTTTCTTTGTTAATTATGTTTCTGTGCTCCTGACTGTTTGATGACCAAAGAGTTACGGTTCCCATAAAAATTTTTGCAGCTTGTTTTCCTACTGGAAGTCGTTCTGCAAGCTTTATAATATTAATCAAAATGGTCAGGTTTGTGTGCATCTTCACTAATGCTAAGAAGATGTTTTATATTTTTTCAGGATAGAAGTAAACTGTTCACCAACCATGGTATATGACCCTCTTTTTTCTTCACTCTTCTTGTTTTACTTGGCAGGCACTCTTCTATGGCTTTTAAGTAAATATCCAGTAGAATGATATGTATGTAGTGTCATAAAGGTAAAATTCTGGCCAATTTTCGTTTTCCAATGTTAGAGATGCTAATGTCTATGTAAAAGAACCAGCAGTGAGAATCGACCTTCACAACACCATTTATAACTAAGTTCTGTGAGCTGTGTTCTGATAAACTCATTTCATTTATCAGGCATCTATACCAATTTCATTCAACGTTTATAATTATATAATGAATGGCAGATTGGATGGCCTTGCTCAGTATAGTAAAACTCTCAACAGTATTATGAAAACCACATGTTCTAAGCAGAGTTACAAATTCTGTTTTCAGACTTGTGTATGATGTTGCTGTTGTTGTGGTCCACAGTTCAGAGACTGGTTTGATCCAGCTCTCCATGCTACTCTATCCTCTGCAAGCTTCTTCATCTCCCAGTACCCACTGCAACCTACATACTTCTCAATCTGTTTTGTGTATTCATCTCTTGGTCTCCCTCTACGATTTTTACCCTACACGCTGCCCTCCAATACTAAATTGGTGATCCCTTTATGCCTCAGAATATGTCCTACCAACCAACCCCTTCCTCTAGTCAAGTTGTACTACACATTTCTCTTCTCCCCAATTCTATTCAATACCTCCTTATTAGTTATGTGATCTACCCATCTAATCTTCAGCATCCTTCTGTAGCACCACATTTCGAAAGCTTCTATTCTCGTTTCGCCTAAACTATTTATCGTCCACATTTTACTTCCATACATGGCTACAGTCCATACAAATACTTTCAGAAAAGACTTCCAGACACTAAAACTATACTTGAAGTAAAAAAATTTCTCTTCTTCAGAAACGCTTTCCTTGCCATTGCCAGTCTACATTTTATATCCTCTCTACTTCGACCATCATCAGTTATTTTGCTCCCCAAATAGCAAAACTCACTTACTACTTAAAGCGTCTCATTTCCTAATCTAATTCCCTCAGCATCACCCGATTTAATTCGACTACATTCCATTATCCTTGTTTTGCTTTTGTTGATGCTCATCTTATATCCTCCTTTCAAGACACTGTCCATTCCGTTCAGCTGCTCTTCCAGGTCCTTTGCTGTCTCTGACAGAATTACAATGTCATTGGCGAAGCTCAAAGTTTTTATTTCTTCTCCATGGTTTTCTTTTGTTTCCTTTAATGTTTGCTAAATATACAGATTGAATAACATTGGGGTTAGGCTACAACCCTGTCTCACTCCCTTCCCAACTACTGCTTCTTTTTCATTCCCCTCAACTCTTGTAACTGCCACCTGATTTCTGTACAAATTGTAAATAGCCTTTTGCTCCCTGTATTTTACCCCTGCCACCTTCAGAATTTGAAAGAGAGTATTCCAGTCAACAATGTCAAAAGCTTTCTCTAAGTCTACAAATGCTAGAAACATAGGTTTGCCTTTCCTTAATCTATTTTCTAAGATAAGTCATAGGGTCAGTATTGCCTCACATGTTCCAACATTTCTATGGAATCCAAACTGATCTTCCCCAAAGTCGGCTTCTACCAGTTTTTCCATTCATCTGAAAATAGCTGTGGCTTATTAAATTTATAATTCGGTAATTTTTACATCTGCCAACACCTGCTTTCTTTGGGGTTGGAATTATTATATTCTTCTTGAAGTCTGATGGTATTTCGCCTGTGTCATACATCTTGCTCACCACATGGTAGAGTTTTTCTCCCAAGGCTATCAGTAGTTCTAATGGAATGTTGTCTTCTCCTGGGGCTTTGTTTCGACTTAGGTCTTTCAGTGCTCTGTCAAACTCCTCACACAGTATCATATCTCCCATTTCATCTTCATCTATATCTTCTTTCATTTCCATAATATTGTCCTCAAGAACATTGCCCTTGTATAGACCCTCTGTATACTCCTTCCACCTTTCTGCTTTCCCTTCTTTGCTTAGAACTGGGTTTCCATCTGAGCTCTTGATATTCAAGCAAGTGGTTCTCTTTTCTCCAAAAGTCTCTTTAATTTTCCTGTAGGCAGTATCTATCTTGCCCCTTGTGATATACGGCTCTACATCCTTACATTTGTCCTCTAGCCATACCTGCTTAGCCATTTTGTACTTCCTGTCGATTTCATTTTTGAGACGTTTGTATTCGTTTTTGCCTGCTTCATTTACTACATTTTTGTATTTTCTCCTTTCATCAATTACATGCAGTATCTCTTCTGCTACCCAAAGATTTCTATCAACCCTCGTCCTATTTATCTACTTTATGCTCTGCGGCCTTCACTATTTCATCTCTCAAAGCTACCCATTCTTCTTCTACTGTATTTCTTTCCCTCATTCTTGTCAATCATTCCCTAATGTTCTCTCTGAAGTTCTCTACAACCTCTGGTTCTGTCAGTTTATCCAGGTCCCATCTCCTAAAATTCCCACCTTTTTGCAGTTTCTTTAGTTTTAATCTACAGTTCATAACCAATAGATCGTGGTCAGAGTCCACATCTGCCCCTGGAAATGTCTTACAATTTAAAACCTGGTTCCTAAATCTCTGTCTTACCATTATATAATCTGTCTGAAACCCGCCAGTATCTCCAGGCTTCTTCCATGTATACAACCTTCTTTTATGATTCTTGAACCAAGTGTTAGCTACGATTATGTTATGCTCTGTCCAAAATTCTACCAGGCGGCTTCCTCTTTCATTCCTTACCCCCATTCCGTATTCAACTACTACGTTTCCTTCTCTTCCTTTTCTTACTCTTGAATTCCAGTCACCCGTGACTATTAAATTTTCGTCTCAATTCACTACCTGAATAATTTCTTTTATCTCATCATGCATTTCATCAATCTCTTCATCATCCACGCAGCTAGTTGGCATGTAAACTTGGACTACTGTGGTAGGTATGGGCTTCGTATCTATCTTGGCCACAATAATGCGTTCATTATGCTGTTTGTAGTAGCTTACCCGCATTCCTATTTTTTATTTATTATTAAACCTACTCCTGCATTACCCCTATTTGATTTTGTATTTATAACCCTGTATTCACCTGACCAAAAGTCTTGTTCCTCCAGCCACTGAACTTAATTAATTCCTACTATATCTAACTTTAACCTATCCATTTCCCTTTTTAAATTTTCTAACCTACATGCCCGATTAAGGGATCAGACATTCCATGCTGCGATCCGTAGAACGCCAGTTTTCTTTCTCCTGATAACGACGTCCTCCTGAGTAGTCCCCACCCAGAGATCCGAATGGGGGACTATTTTACCTCCGGAATATTTTACCCAAGAGGACGCCATATTCATTTAACCATACAGTAAAGCTGTATGCCCTCGGAAAAAATTACGGCTGTATTTTCCCCTTGCTTTCAGCTGTTCGCAGTACCAGCACAGCAAGGCCATTTTGGTTAGTGTTACAAGGCCAGATGAGTTAATCATCCAGTCTGTTGTTCGTGCAACTACTGAAAAGGCTGCTGCCCCTCTTTTGTATGATAAACAGTTGATATTCATATCCCCACATAAGATTAGTTTACTCCTCCAGTACCCTATCCTCGAATTGTATAAAACTATTGAAAATAGCACTTGGTGCTCTATATATAGATGCTATAATATAAGCTACATTTTGCAGCTAAATTGTTATACCACTGAGTTTGCAGCAGTTTCCTACAGAATATTTATCTATGGGAAATGCTGTAAATAGGCAGTTTATACTTTCCTTTACAGATAAGTAACTGCCTCTATTACTGAAATGTTTTCGGTAGAAGCGTGATATTGATTTATAATGTACATTTATTTTCATTTTCTCTGAGTCAATGCTCTTGCTTTAGAGAGAACTGTAGATATCAATTCCAAGTTAGTATCGCTTGTGGCTAGCTGTAAGACCAAAAGAGAATTTTTTTGGGACTACATGTTTTGAACTGTTATAACAAGGGTATCTCCTTGTACTTATCTTACTCTTGTTTTTCTGTGCTCCTTGAGCAAAAAATTTCCAATAGAACATGGAATGACACTGACGTCTTCACATTTTTAAGTTGACAACCATTTGATAGGGCTTCTATCATTACTTCTTCTTCTTCTGCTGCTGATGACATGCCTGTGGGTTTCTTCTTTCCTTTGGCCAATAAAATATTGTTCTTCTGTTCATGTACATATTTTCTCAGTTAAATAAATGGCTACGTTTTGAAATGTTTATATGACGCTTTTCCCATTCTTTCACTTCTCAGCAGTACACAAAATCACTGTCAAGATCATCCATTCCCAATTTTGTTTTGGCTGTTGATATACTCTATCAACTCTAGTTTCTTAGTTATGTTACCATACTCTGATTTTTGTGTCAGAAAATATACCTATCTTTCGCTGTTTGGTACTGGGCTAAGTGAAGTGATTTTCAGTTGCTGTCTAATGTGAACAAGGCTCCATTAGATTGTGAGGCTGCTTTTTGGACTGTCCCATTTTGTTGACATCCAGTATGAATGACCATAAAGCTGAATTCACACACACAACTAAAGTGATGCCACAGCAAATGACAAATGGTACACTGCAGCAGGATACCAGTTGTACATATGAATACCCAATTTTCCGAGATATAATTCAAGACACACCACTTTCGTTTTGCCATAAAAAACTTCAGGAAAATTGTATTTTGTGATGCCACTGTCTTTCCCCTACTACCAAATAGCGCATGCCCATCTATAAACCAGGCTGGAATGGTTTTGGCACAGCAACACTGATGGCCAGCTCGAACCACACACTGGATTACTTGTTGTGTGCTATTGTTCTAGCTATATGTTAATATGCTGTTTATCTTCCACACAATATCTCCTACTGTTGATGTAGTTCTCCTGTAAACTTAAGAAATGTGACAAGTCTGCAATGACAAAAACATTGTATGTGTGAGTACTTACTGAAATAAACCTGTAAAGTACTTGAGTTAGCAAAATAATATGTTATCAGTTAACATGTACTATCAGAACACCTTTATTTCATATGGTTGTAGCTTTGATGCAAGAGAAGCTTACCTGGTTGTTTGATAGTGGTATACTGTAATTTCCATTTCTAGGTGGCTTCAAGGTGTTGTGTTCCAGGACGTGTTAGCAACTACTATAACATGCTGTGCACATTAGTAAACAGTTGCATTATGCATTCATACACACACACACACACACACACACACACACACACACACACACACACACACACACACACACACACACACACACACACATACAGAGAGAGAGAGAGAGAGAGAGAGAGAGAGAGAGAGAGAGGGAGAGGGAGAGGGAGAGAGAATATTTTGCAGAGTCGCCAGTGTACTCTCTTTCTCTGTTCCACACCTCATGCTCCAGCTCTTGCTACTCTGGTAACTGGCAAAAAAATGTTCAAATGTGTGTGAATTCTTATGGGACTTAACTGCTAAGGTCATCAGTCCCTAAGCTTGCACACTACATAACCTAAATTATCCTAAGGACAAACACACACACCCATGCCTGAGGGAGGACTCGAACCTCCGCCGGAACCAGCCGCACAGTCCATGACTGTAGCGCCCTAGACCGCTCGGCTACTTCTGCGCGGCGACTTTGCACAAGCCGGAGACATGACAAGTGGAAATGATGTGAAGATGGCCTACCACCAATACTCTGTTGTATTCTGGGGAATATGACTTGTGAATGTTTTGTCTTCATTTGTTGTAAGATGTGCCACATCTGGTCAAATGTAAATGTTCAAAGACCAATAATTTACCTGTACAGGCACGGTTTATTACTGATTTCTTATTATAGAAATGATATTAGAAGGTAGTATGAGAGTGTGAAAACCTGAAGCACAGGTCTAACATGCTTGTAAAAAATTATGTGTTACTCATAGCATTTGTGAATCCTTATTAATTGAATAACATATTGTAGATAACCGTCAAATATGTTGTCTCAGGATGTGCAAACAGTTTACATTACAGTGGCGATAAGGGCTATTCTATGGTATTCCAGGTCTCAATGTATATGGCTGTGCATGGAACAATACTCAGGAAGAGCTGAATAATTTCCAAGAAATCCTTGGACTATGTGAAACATTTTGAAGTAAATGACATTAAAAACAATTTATATTTTTTAAGATTTTAAAGGAAATGAACTGAAGTACCATACACTAGAACTCAACCAAAATTACGTGAATGTGAAATTCCAAGGATTTTCCCCGATTTACCACATTATTTAACTTAACCAACTAAATCTGAGGCTGGTAAACGTGCTAATAGAGGACTACTGAAGTCAGGGCAAGATCATTCCAAGAGAAATGGATACTGGTTTGCAGAAAATGTGATCCAAAGCTTTATTTATATGTGTGAACATCTAATAAGGATGTAGGAAGTGACAAGTTGTACCATACTGCAAGGAACAATTCATTCTGTTTCTACAGGTTATCAGTGGAAGTCATAAGAAACCAAGATAATGGGTTTTTTGTATCAGGCAAAGATTATGATACCATTCTGTGTTTACCAAAAGCTGTAATTTCGTTTCATTTTCTGGCAGTGTTTATCCTGATTTCGATTTTAGAGTATGAAATTCGTGGTCTTTATTTAAATACATTGTACTTTGAAGTGTTTATGAAGTTATATTGTTTTTCAATTTTGTCTATGATGTTACTACACAATTTCACTAAATGTTATGTGCACAGTACAATAGAAAGTACAGTAGAAAAAGTACAATAGAAAGAAGGAAGTAAAATAGTACTTTACAGTACAAGTACAATAGCACATTACTATAGAAAGTAGAAAGTACAATAGAAAGTATATTAGCAAAACTTTATCATACTGTAGAGTTCACTTAGCAGAGAGATACTTGGTTTATGAAAAATATAATTTGGTTCTAACTGTTTTACATGATTCATAACTAGTGCCACATGGACTTGATTATTTTCCAAATTTAATTTAAGTAATTATAAATTTTTATTGTTCATCAAACTAATAACTACCATTATACTTCAGAAACACACTTAAGTTATTCAGAAATAAAATCTTGATGTAAAAATTAAAAAATACAGAAATGTTTGCACATGCATTATTTTGAAATTGTTGAATTTATTTTCGTAACTATGTAAAATAATTTGATATATAGAACAAAATGCGTGACAAATAAGTTTGTCTGCATTCAGTTAGCGCTCAAGCTGCATTCTGTTGTCAGACTGTGAACCGTAAGAACTTGTATTGCTCATATAAATGTCTTTTATTTGGAAAAAGTGGTGTGTATATTACTCTCTTGTGTGCAACAACATGTCTGAAGTACTTTACTTCTGTTATTAGAGAAAAGTATGAAATGAAATGGGAAGAAATAGTGTGAAATAGTGTTTTAACTGGATAATCAACACCATGACCTAAAATAAAATAATCTTCTTGAAAACTATGAGCACTGCATTCTTAAAACGAAAAGATGAGTGTAAATCATATGAATATAACGTTCCTCAAATATTGAGTGTGCATACTTTCTGCTTTACGATATGTATGATATTAGTAATTAGAAAAGCTAGAACAGTACGTAAGTGTCATAAAAAGCTTATTAAACTTTTAGTATTGTTGGAAAGTAGGCACATTACAAAGGAATTCGAAAATTTTAAATTACTGTAAAAATTAACAGTTTTGAAGTTATTACTTTCTTATGTACTTCAGCTGAAAATAAGTAAAATAAACCTATATTCAAGTAATCTCATACGTTTGTAAATGTTGTGTGCATTAGCAGATTGAAAGAGAAGCTAGTTCTGCCTGTTAGTGTTTCGTCTACCATTAGATTAAAATGATCGCACATGTGAATCTTCTGCTCTGAGGACCATAGAGATTGTGGTCGTTTGACGAATGAGGTCGCATGGTAATGTTAATTAAGTACCTCACAATGAAACCGCAGCTAAACACAGTTTCTGCCAGACACAGCCATGAATGAGAGACATCGATGAAAACATCCCTTCAAGAAGCTCTGTACAGCACCGCTGCTGGGAGTCTACTTACATTAGAATGCAGCATTCCTCACCCACTCTGATAGCAGCCTCGATGTGGTACAGGTCCCGGAACGAGCTAATGTCGTTAGTAGGGCAGTGTACTAATGTTCAGAGTTAAATGTTATTTAACTGTCATTTTAGACTGAGAACAATTCTGGATGGAACACTTATTCAGTGCAAACAACTATAATCAGCTGTGACCCTGCTGCATCTTCTGCAGTTGCAATGGAAACAGTTTGTTCTGCTGACTCAGACAAAGGTTCAACAGCAAGACAAACTTTTCTTCAAAGTTTGTCGCACGAAACTGTGTTGGGAGATGATGTCATCATACAAGTATTGGGGGTGTTCCTTCTATATCGTTCAAGGTTCGTGTAGGCTGCACCAGTGTTACAAGAATCAGTTACTGCGCTCCTATATCAGTGATTCTGCCGCAGAATTTTTGGCCACAGATCCAGCACGCCAGTAGGTTCTGCAACAGCAGTCATCTCCACCCGTCGCGGTCGGCGTCGTACAGCACAATATCAAGGGAGATAGACGCTGCGCCGCCGCCAAAAGCGATGCCGTTCCCGCAACCAGAGCCAATGCTGGTGGTGATGCTACCTTTGGACAGCCATCACAACACTACTGGAAGTCCCAGTTGCTGTCGTCCTGACCACAGTATCTGTAACATATACCCTGTGGCTGATATTTTGGTCAGTGTTCCTGATCGCTCACAAGACAGATATTGGGATGCAGTCAGGGTGCTGCCATCAGCAGTCAGTTCAGTCCCTGGCTCCTTGTCTACATCCGCATACAGGACTACCCCCACCACCGTCGCGTGACATTCTTAAAACAACGGCTGAAGGCAATCAGGTGGATTCAGTATTTCATGACTTTCGAGAAGCATATGACAAGGCACCATAACAACGTTTATTAACAAAAGTACGCCTATGTGGGGCATAAAACAAAATATGTGGCTGAATTGATGATTTCGTGGAAGGAGGGGATGCAGCGTGGTATCTTGTATAGAGATTTATTTGTAGAAGTAGAAACAACTTCAGGCGTCTCACAGGGAAGTGTGTAAAGGCTATTTTTGTTATTGTTGAATATTAATGTCTTCACAGACAGTTCTAAAAGTAACGTCAGACTCTTTGCAGGTGATACAGTTGTTTATCATGAAGAATCTGAAAAAAAGCTAAACAAATACCAGGCCCGATGTTGATGGCATTTTAAAGCGATGTAAAGATTGATAACTTCTATTCGGAAATGCAAAACTATACACTTGACAAAATGCAGAAAATAGTATCCTATGACTATGATACATAATCAGTCAACTGATACGAATACTTATGTTAGCAGTTGATGGGGATGGGATCTCATAGCCTCAATTGTAAGTAAGGTAGGTCACAGGCTTAAGTTGATTGATAGGATACTGAAAAAAATGGAGTCAGTCTACAAAGGAGATTGCTTACAAATCACTTGTGCATCCTGTCTTAGAATATTGCTAAAATGTGTGGGACGTGTACTATAAAGGATCAACAGCAGGCACTGAACATGCAGGTTGATTCCAGTGATATTGTTAAAAACTTTCAGATATGATGGAGCAGGGTAAATGCATCGGTAAGGTACACTCGTCTGGAATGAAACAATAGAAAGTTATAGGTGAAAATCTTTAGAGGTGGTAGTATGGAACAACAGAATGAAAAAATGTCAAGTAAACATGGGCTCTAAAATGCATACCCTAAGAGCTAGCAGCTCTTATTCATCTTCCATACCACATCTTTCCTACTGAACAAGTACTCGTAGCTCTTAAAATGTGCTATTTAAAATCCATGTTTACCAGAATTTTTTTCTTGTTTTGGTCCATACCTCTGAAAGTTGCCTGCCCTACAATCTTAGCAACAATGGTACCAGTAGGTAACAGTTTACTTTGTACTTTCTGGACCAGAGTTCCTTCTCCATCATCCCTGATAGTTTGTAACATCATTACAGGATCACCCTGCATACAAAGAAGGAAAGCAGGAGTGGTTGCAGGGTTGTATGACTTACGAAAGACTATCATCAAAATGGTTTCTTGAAGATAGGTGCAAATTATTTCTCGAAAACCTACGAGGGCTTGCTGAAAAGTGCTAACTCTGAATTTTTTATTCTGTTCTCATTATTGTTTGAGGTATTACATAGCATACATGGGTGACGGATTGGGTCCACCTGGTCAGGCACAGCTGTGGCACAAGACATAAAAACGTGTTGAGTTTCTTCTATATAGCAACAATTTGGACTGTAAAGTCTCTATCTCTCTCTCCTCATCTCTCTCTCATCTCTCTCTAGGTATAGTATGCTTTTCATCTATTGTGCAGTAGACACTGTTTGTGTTGAAATTTCTACACATTGACTATATACCATGGAGGGCCTCTCTATATGATGGGAGAGGCCCTCCTTGGTATATAGTCAACATATAGAAATATCAAAACAAACAGTGTCTACTGGACAATAGATGTAAAAGCATTCTATGCCTAGAGAGAGATGGGGAGAGAGAGAGAGAGAGAGAGAGAGAGAGAGAGAGAGAGAGAGAGAGAGACTTTACAGTCCAAGTTGTTACTATGTTGAAGAAACTTAACACGGTTTTCATGTCTTGTGCCACAGCTGTGCCTGACCAGGTGGACCCAATCCATTGCCCATGTAACAGACAAAAGTCACAGCACGGTGGTGCAAGCCCCTTCAGTGTTAGGCGCTCTTGAAAATGAAGTTATATCGAGACTATATTGACATTGCATAAGTTGCCAAACAGATGTTTTGAAAAACAAAGTTGTGGCACAATACAAGCACAGTGGAACTGCAGCATTGCTGACACAGTGGAAATATTGTGATACCAGTGCAATGACGCCGTTATTGCCCAATGACTACACCTCATGCCACTGTTCTGCTGGAGAGGAACAGCTTTTGTTTAAAAAACAGTGGTGGATTGAATTCGCATAAATGCTGTCCACTTTGGAAAATTAACATTAATCACCTACTATATACATACATATCAACTATTAATTTAAGCTTCAGTTACAATTCTTCCACATATGGCTGCCCATAAATGAAAAATTCCAGTTACTCCTTGAGATAAGACTGAACTTCCTCTTTACCTACCGTATTGAATACGTATATCATTCTAGTTGATTTAGTTGCCTTGCATATTTTATTCAACTCGTAGCAAGCTGGGCACAATGAAATGCAGTTTACAGAGATAAGTAATTTATTATTAATTTTTAATATGGTTTAATACATAAAATAGGTCAAATATACACGACTGAACCAACATCTAGCAGTGATGATGTGAGATGAAGTCCGTAGCAAAGACTTCTTCTGAAGTTTCTGACGAGTATGCTAAGGCTATGCCAGATGCTTAACTAAAATCCATACAATAATATTATCTTGGAAATCTTCCATTTGGTCTGTGTTTGCATAGAAAAACAGTAATATCAGAAACTGAGTCTGCCTTGATGTGTATTGCATCAAGGCGGACTCAATTTCTGATATTACTGTTAAAATCCATACACTTATCTATCTGCTGCATGCTGGATGGCTTTGTAGTGTACATCTAGTTTCTGAATGTGGGTTCCTGAAAGTGAGTGCATTGTGTGGCATTCTCGTTGATGTACACTGCCAGAAAAAAAGCTAGTACACCTGGAAAGACGATGTCGATTTTGATCCGACGACAGCATATGTCACCTAGGGTGTCGTAGATGTACTGATAATGGTTTCAACATCGTCCACCAACAGAAACCGTGGTAACGCAGCTACGAGACCGACATGTCTATCTACCCTTTCAAAGGGAATGGTCATGGCCAGAAGACTCCATATGGTGAAACGTGTGCACCAATTAGGCAACCATGCCACAGACACTCCCTCATTCTTCCTACAGCCAACTAAGTGAGTTTGAAAGGGGTCAAATTATGGCCTTCAGAGAGGCGGGATGGTCCTTTCGGAGAATTGCCACACGAGTTGGGAGTGGTGTGTTAGTTGTCAACGACGCCAGTATCAGTGGTCTCATGAACATTCTCACACTGGTAGACAATGTTCTGGACGTCCATGCAGCACAGACACTCGTCGTCGTATTGTAAAGGCAGCAGTGGCAGATTGTACAGCTCCTGCATCACAGATACGAGGGATTGTGAGGCCAGACATGTCAACATAAACTGTTATGAACCAATTATTAGTAGCGAAACTACAGCCACACACATCTCTAGCCGATCTTCACCCCAGGCCATAACATCGACGTTCAAGGCTCGACTGGATCCGTCAGAGGATTATTAAGAAGATGGAACGGCGCGCCATGGTCTTCATTAATGAAAGCAGATACTGCCTGCATACAGGTGATGGTCAAATGCACATACAACATTGACCTGGTGATCACTGTCTTGTAGAGTGCATTTGTCCACGGCACACTGGCTATACTTCAGGACTTATGGTCTGGGATGCACTAAACTACATCTCTCATTCATCTTCGGTGTTTCTGGAGGGGCACCAACCAGTGCTCAGTATGTGAAGAATATTGTTAGACCCACTCTTTTATCATTCTTGCAACAGGAAGCTGATATGTTGTTCCGACAGGATAATGGTCGCACCCACAATGCCTGTGAAACTAAATGTGCTGTGCAAGACATGTAGCAACTTTCCTGGCAAGCACAATCTCTGGACTTGTCTCCAATTGAGCACATATTGGACGTGATTCGACGAGAAATGTCCCGCCAAGCAACAACTCTTACAGAACTATACTAACAGGTCCAGCAGACGTGGAGCAACATAACCCAGGACAGTATTCACCATCTGTGTGATTGATTGTACGCCAGAGTCAGCACCTGCATTGCCACCTGTGGAGGCTACACTACATTCTAATATGGGTGTTTCAGCATGGGTCAATGCATGGTACCTCAGAACTACTTTTGCTATTAACATGTAAACTTAATCATTTCATGTACTCAATATGTTCAGTTGCAAAATAGCTCTTGAGTGAATTGGAAACCTCTAAAATAGTGTACTAATGTTTTTCCGACAGTGTATGTTATGTGGAAATTCAGTAAAACTGACATCTTTCCTGAGTTTAACATTGCAGGTATCTGGGTTGTAGTGTGGCAGATTTTGTACCAGTTTTAGTCTGATGTCACTACTTTCATGTCACGATATTATACATTTTCACAAATTACTCCTATATTGAACTCTTAATCTGATGTCAAGCCTACAACAACATGTTTGCTGTAACTTGTATTTAGCTAGTACGTTGCAAAGAATAACACGACATTCATTGGTGCACATTCAATGACAGTGATGCAGATATTGGAAACTGAAACAATGGAAAAAAATTCTGGGTGCTATCTTGCTTTCTGCTACAATGTATCTGGAAGTTGTAGCACTGTAGGAGAAATAAATGAAAACTGTGAATACACACATATACAGACAGTGAAAACACACACATGCATAGATACACACAATGAATAGTAATAAACAATGAGGTGGGCTGATACATTTCACTGTGTCAGCCAGTTTATTATTCACTTTGAGGGCTGTGGATCTCTGATGATGCTTGATGATCAACCTTTTACTAGGGTGTACAGAACACATCTGACGAAGCCAATGAATGACTAGCAAGCCTAGAATTTGGAAGAGTGGTGTAGGAGGGTGGCTGCAATGCCACAGAAATCGGTACAGCTATTTTGGGCTGGGATTGTTGCTTGTCGAAACAGGTAATCGGACATGCAGGCTGTGCCAGCTGTGGAATGTCTATGAGCTTCATGAGCTTCCACAACCATTATGTTGTGTGGTGTCAGAGAAGATCTAGTTTTAAATTTAGGACATAGAAGTATGTGAGACTACTGTGATGACATAGAAAACATAGGAGGGCACATAAAATGTGACAATCATGCAGTCTGTGCCAGCTATGGAATGTTTGTTTGCTAAAAGTAGCTCCCACAACTATTACAAAGCGAAGCCACCAAATAGTGCTTCCATGTTACTGCATTCCTGGTGGTAGAAATAGCCATGATAAGGTGTGACTAAGAGTTAGTCAGACTGTGCATACAGTGTTTGTTTTGACCGACCTGTGGAGATTATTAACACTCAAGTTATGGACTAAAGATATATAACAGCACTCTGACCAGTTTACATTTATGTGTATATGATATTGGAAGATTGTTTTCCCAGACATCCTAAATGTCACAAAATTAGCCTATAGATTGCCAAGTTATAGCAACATGATAAGAAATTATTTTATGCATCACCACTGTTTTATGCAATTGAAGCAGATTTCCACATACATCGTTATGTTGCATTGTAACTGCAACTTATTGTCCTATACCGACTATAACATAGCAGAATTGTAACAAACTGCCATATATATCCACATGTTAAAGCAAAACTTAACAAACAGGCCCACACATTGATGTGTTACAGGAAAATTTTAACAAATTGTCTTATAATTTGCCATATTACAGTAACATCATAACTAACTGCTTCTTACATCGCCATGTTACAGCAAAATTGTAACTATTTGTCTCACACATCATTATGTTATGGCAAAAACACACCAAATTCCCTGTAGATTTTCGTATGTTTTCTATCACTTCCCTGGTGTAGAGCATTCACATTCTTTTTTAAATATGTTTAGTTATTCTTTCCAATTCACAAATAGCAGATGAAGTTTCCATGTGAACTACGTGTGCTGTTGTTTCACTAAGTACAGTATCTCTATATGCTTCTAACAGATTTGCAACGATTGTCTCCTGTTTGCCTTTGTTGAGTGTCAGCTAGGTCTGGTATTACAGCTTATTAATACCACCATAATGGTAGCAGCCACATTCATAGCTCATGTGAAATATCATCAAGTCTGTGCATAAGAGGGAAGAGGTAATATTCATATCACTTCAGTAGAATATGTTTGTATGTTCTAACTCACTTTTCAAAAATGGAGAACTTCATCAAAATTTAATTAAAAACATATTAAAATTCCTCACCAAACCCTGATTTTTCCAAAAGTCGGAGTTCATGACAAAAAATTTGTTACATGCAGGGTAACCTAGGGTAGAACTTAGGGTGGTGTAAGATAAATTAAGCTGCTTCTTCATGCTTTTTTGAGCATTTTTCAATTTTTTCGATGAATTTCACTACTTTTAAAGCGTTTTCATAATTTTTTCAACATATTTCCCTAAAATTTGTCAGTCGTTTCCCATGTCGTTAATTTTTTTTAGGAATTTTAATGAGATTGTAATCATATGTAATTAGATTTTGATGAAGTACTTAATTTTTGAAAAAGACCCAGAATATATAAACACATGCAAATATGATGAATAAAAATGTCTTCCAAAATAATATTTTTCAAAGTAGAAATTCTACATGGAATATATTCAATCTCGTGGAATTCTCATATTGAAATCTGTATCATGAAATTCATTGCCATTATTTTCCCAAAGTTTTTTCATTCTTTTGTATCTTAGTTCAACATTCCCATCTTAAAAAAAACTGAAAATCGTACCGTTAATTAATTTCAAATATCTGCCTGACAAAATAATTTTAAACTCATTATTGAACTGCATACAAATTTTTCTTCATATCTAGTGTTCAAACAGTCACATTCAGCAATGTCATATACAACATTTACTTCGAACTCATTAACTTTTTTAAATGAATTGGAGTTGATTTCATAGTTGACCTTCTTTAGTAAAATTTCTATTCACATATGAAAAACATTTAATAAAGGAAATTTAAATCTATTCAGAGCCTGAAAATATTTGTTATATTAAATTTTATTCACCATAAATGCACTTAAGAAACTACAGAGTTACACAGCTGAAGAATTAACAGAAATGTTATATAATAAATATGAATTATATTTTTCAGTTTTTAAAGACAAAGCTAAAAACATAAAAAATTACCACTTTTAAAGATAAAGTTGAAGGTAATAACACAAACAAGATTAAGAGAAAATGACAAAGAAGTAAAAATTAAGAAAAATTAAGAAATACAGTTAAATCTACAAATTATATATTAATTATTTAATTATGTAATGCCCATACTGTAAAATATTTTTTTTATTAACATCAGCTGAATAAATTTCATGTTTAATACTTAGTATTGAATTCATAGTTCTGTATTTTTTAGGATCACTAAACAAACTATCTTTACAATCTTGGAAACTTATTTTATTTTTTAGAACACATTTCTTATCTCATTTTGATGTTTTTTCAACAAGATCTCCAACTTTATAAGCAAACATCTTTCATCTTAAGCCACAAAACTCTACCATTATTTTTCCATTACATTAATGTTTCATTTTGCCTAATACTTTTCTATTTGTTTGTGTAATGTTGTAAATAATTTATTTTGGATAATCATTGTATGAAATTTATAAGGCATCATCTTCATATATTTACAGAAATCTTCACCTTTTGTGTTGTAAATGTGACAGTTTATATCTCTGTAGTATAGTTCAACATTTTCTACATGATATGTTTTCATGACTGTACGTTGAAAATCATACACCAATTCGTTAGATAAACCACATATACTAATGTCAGTAGGTATTGGTTTACTAAATGAGATTTTTATTTTATTCATGTGAACTACACCAAGTTTTTCCCTTAAAAGTTGGTTTTGCTATAAGTTGGTCACACTTATTTGCATCTGAAACTAAATTTATATTTACTCTGTATCTTTTTTTCGATTGTTTTTTCAAACACTAAGTTGTCCATTAATTAGTAGAAATCTTTTTCAAATCTGTTTTCGGCTTTAGTTTTCATTTCTGTATTCAAATCTATATTTTTCTGCCAATTCGATTGCTTAGATTTTGAAAATTCTATGTATTTTTGTTAAATTCATCGAAAGGACAAATACTGTGTAGGATTTCCTCAATGAAGAACATCGTTATGTTTGTTGTACGATATTGTTAATAACTCTCAAATTTAGTTCCAGGCACAATTTTATTTTCAAGAGGTAATTGGAAATCTTTACGTAAATTGTGTAATTTTTCAGGACATTGTAAATCTAATTCAAAAATCTATCCATATTCAGAATTAGCTGAAATTTTCATTGGTTCACTATCTTTATTAGCCTCCCATTTAAAATACACATATGATAGATATTTACTCATACCAAAACAAAATAGATTCTTGGCATTTAAATATCATAAATGATTCAATTTCTTATTTGAATCATACTCTTTCAAATATTTATTATATGCTTTCAGATATCTTTTAGAACATTTGAGTGTACCAGCTCTAATACCTTGATCAACCATTAATACTATATCATAATCATGCAATATTTGTTATCTAACTTGATTCATATTTAAAAGTGCATCCGGTGCTAAACCAAGTGCTGTAAAATACAAAGATGGATGCAAAATGTAGGTTTTAGACAAGTGCTTCGAAATTTTCAAATACATCAGACAACAACAAAATATCAGTTAGAATATATAGATCGTAATAATCAATAAAGTTTTTTATAGTAAATTTTTTCTGTACTAAGTCCGCATGTTCATAGTTTCATCACTTATATCACTTTTCATTCAACTTAGTATAAAATTCTTGTGTTGATGGAATCTCTATTTCTTTAAACTTTTTCCGACTATCTATACAATCACAATGATAAAGACCTTTTTTGATTGGTAGATCAACTAAATTCTGGAAAAATTTTCGTCATAACCAAGTTGTTTTACAAAAAATGTGAATAATATCCTGATGAATTCTGAAAATGAAGAGTTATGAAACTAGGATGCTTTATTTGAAAATAATTATTTCATGATTGAATTATATATCTTGCAGTTAAATTATCATGATGATGAAATTTTTTTCGTTACTAATGGCATCTACACAATGAACATGTTTTAGATTTACAAAGTTTTGATTGTTCTTCAGATGTTAGCGGTTTCATTTCTTCCACTTTAAAATAAATTTCCCAGTTTGTTCAATCAGTTTTCATGGATTTTATAAATTACTTATAACAGTTTGTTCCTCTATGTACAACTGGGTCTTTGCAATGTCCATTTACACACTTCATATAATAACAAGAACCACTGCTTTTTATACTATATTGTATAAGGTGTTCCCAGATTTGGTTGACAATTGTCCACCTTCAATAGCAAAATTTCAAAATCAGCATAAATAACAAAAGGGACATTCATTGTGGGTTAATAATTTTTTAAAACTATATATGAAGTTTGCTCTGTGAATTTAAGTTCTAATTGTTTGTTAACTAAGCACTTCGTTGTGTGATTACATCATTTTTCCTTCTTGTAAAAATGAAGTAAACACAAATCACAAAAAATTTTACTTCTGTATGTTCAGTAATTTGACTTGAAACAAGTTGAGATGAATTTCTTCCCCAACAATAATGTGAACACAGTTCTAAGCCAGCTCTAGGTGGTGCTGAATTTTCGTTAGTTTTAATATATAATAAATTCATATGTTTTTCTTCCTTACATTTAGTTATTTTTAGTGGATATACTTGCTAATTATCATCAAGTGAGTATCCATTAATAGCCTATTACTCTTAGTCTTGACTTTCAGAGTTTTATCACCCACAACTGGAAATTTAAGATTTTCAAATTTTCCATCAATAGCACCAACAGCATTGTTATATTTTGCAACTCTGTCCATCTTTTTATTTAAAATATATAATGCAGATTTTAGAGGGTAGAGAAAACATTTTGATCATTATCTTTTATATTAATACAAGACGTTTTACTTCTTATTCTTTCTGGAAATTCAATAAATGGGGAACCCCTTGATGGAGAACGTTTATTAATCGGTAATTACAAGCCATTAATTTTGTTTAATATCTATCCTGAACAATGGTATTGAAATTCAGACATTTATCTTTTTCCCTCTTTTATCAAACTTCATCAAATCACTTTCATCAGTAATTCTAGAACTGTATGTTTGAAATTTAAATTCAACTATTTTTCAGAAACTGAACTATTGTTCAGAAAAACATAAAATATACTTTCAACTCATTATGCAATTCCAAATTTTCTTTCATTATTTTCATAATTTTTAAATTTTATGCAGTCAAAAACAAATTTGAATCAAGAAAAGTAAGATTATTCTGTACAATTATAGTTTGGAAGCTATCTAGAAATGCATTATCAATTAAGTAGTTATTAATTGTTGTTCCATTTCTTCTTCCCCAAATATATTAGTAGAAAATGATTTGGTTTTGACTATTTATTTTCACCACTTGTGAAAATATCATGGTTTTCAATTTTAGGATAATGTAATTGTTTCAAAAATTTGTACCAATATTATTTTGAACTCAATGATATTTAATAATATGTGCATCCAGAATATATCTTCTTGATTAACATATTGAGTAATTTTATTGCTCTTACAATAGTCACAAAACTGAGGAACTCCTCCATTTTCATTTCTTTTTAATAAGTTTAATTGAATTTTCCAAAGTTAAATTTAATTGCAATCACCTAGATTTTTAACATTAGCTTTGCTACTCTTGGCATATTACAGAAAATGTATCTTACATATACTTCTGCATTTGTCTTTAGACAATGGATTTTTGTAAAAGGAATCTAAACCTTTAATTTATTAATCACAAATACAATTTTCGATGATTTATCACATTCAGTTTGTCGTTTATCATTTTTCATCAAAAATAATTTATTTGGATATTCGTCCCCAGAATTGGTTTAAATTGATCCTTGTAATTATATACAAAAGTGTTACCTCCATATATACAGGGAATTCATTTATTTAAACATTGCCTCCACAATGTCTTATAACCATTTTTTCTGTTTCTGTGGAGTAAAGTCATCAGCTGACTTCTCAATTTCACAAGTTTTATACTTCTCAGATTTTACCACCTTCATTTTGTAGGAAATATTTTTATTGAAAATTGTAGAATATATGGTAACAAAATATTCTAATTTTTCAGTGCATTTTTAATACAACTATTATACTGGGAACTAATGTAGATGGTTTACTGTAGTTAATGCTGAACATTGTTAAATCAGTCGTACTGGCTCTGACGATCTTTTTTGTGAATTCATTAGATTTATAGTACGTACCAACCTCAAAAAAATGAAACAACCCATTAATGTACCTGAATGCTGAATTAATTGCTGCAGGCAAACCTGAAAATTCTCTGTGTATAACGCCACATACTTTGTACTTATACTTCCATACATTGAGCTCTAGACAGAAAAAATCGTTAAAGAATAAAAAGGTTTTACCTGAGTATGTGTGGACTACACCATTTAATACTGAATATTGATATAATCCCGTATTAAACAACAGTTTTGGATATCCTGTAATTAACTGCAATGTTTGTAAATTCATCATACATACAGCAAGTAAAACAATTTCACAAGTTGGTCTTTAATACACTGCACTTATTCTTTGTAAACTGGGGGCTAAGAATGTTAACCAATTGGTTCTCAACTGTGATTAAAATTCTTTGTATTATCCACTATTCACACCCACTTCTTATAAAACATATAAAATTCTGTTCTCTAATACTAAGTGTTCAGTTTTCTCGTTTTGAGATAATGATTCAGCTGGTTCCATTGATGTAGGTGAAGAAACTGGTGTTAATTTTGATACAGATGGTTGTTTTGGATGTACTGATATTTTACCAGATAAACTGTGAATAGAATTGATGTTATTTTGAGATAATTATAAAATAAAACAATTGTAGTAAAGGTATATTATTGATCCATAAACACCTGTGTGCTATAAACCTAATGCATGACCAATGTCATGAATGAATACTCAGATAGATTTGTTTGATCCTTTGATATATTCCCATCTTTCTCGAAGTATCACAACTCATCTCATACATATGTATTTTTGTTGGAGTACTTGTACTTGGAGTATTTCTAGTTGGAAGAAAATGCATGACCTACTAAATTACCATTTCCATCAAGTTTTCTTGGACATTGATAACCATATATTTCAAATCTACATAATCATCTTTAATTTTTTATTAAAATATTATTGCTATCATGATGGAATCGAATCTCAATATAACTTTGCCATAACTGTAATACCATCTTTGCTACTTATAATACATTTTTAGTTGCCCCCTTATAATGTCATTTCATATTTTCTTATTCTAATTATACATATATGTGCTGTATCAATGAAATAGATCTTTTGAACGACATCTGGGCTTATTCATAAAATTTAAAGCATCTTCATTTAACCCACCATTTATCTCAAGATTATGAATTAACTGAAATAAAATTAATGCTTCTCACAATGTGCAATCACACATTCAACTAGCAACAGTTGAAGCCCTCTTTGGACTGTCTCTATTTCTGTTATTTCATATATCCAAATAACCAAAATCACTTAAATATTTCATAATTTTAGTGTTATTTGCATGAACACTCGCTTCATCTCCAACTATTATTTTTGCTGTCAACAACAGTCTAAGAACCTTCATTTACATACTCAAAATATCATAAGGTGATTGTATCTGTTAAGATTTTTAGAAGGCTAAAAATTTAGCCACCTATAATTATACAGATGACGAAGGCAAGGTGTACGAGGTGTGGCTAGAAAAAAACCGGACTAGTACTGGTGAAACAATAAAAAGAATGCAATAAGGCTGAAAGTCGCGTGGCCTGTCACGTGACTCTCGCTCCGCCTACTGCTCGAGTTTCATCTGCCTCCTGCACTCAGTCTGCCCGTGGCGTCTGTTTTAAGTAGTTGACGTTTTTTCAGTGCGTCGGAAAGTGTTGAGTGTACGAAAGAACAGAGTGTTAACATCAAATTTTGTTTCAAACTAGGAAAATCTGCAAGTGAAACGTTTGTAATGTTACAACAAGTGTACGGCGATGATTGTTTATCGCGAACACAAGTGTTTGAGTGGTTTAAACGATTTAAAGCTGGCCACGAAGGCACCAGTGATGACACTCGCACTGGCAGACCATTGTCAGCAAAAACTGATGCAAACATTGAAAAAATCGGTAAACTTGTTCGACAAGATCGCCGTTTAACAATCAGAGCAGTGTCTGAGTTAACAGGAGTTAACGGCGATCTTGTCGCTAGCGCAGCACAATAGCTTGCTTACCTTATTCCAGCTAACACCAGAACGAACAGAACAAAACAGACTAGACAGAAGAATGAGCATTGCATTGTATTTTATACTCTTACAAAGATAATCACATTATAATCTCATGCAATAAAAATAATAACTTTTCTGCATTTATCGATATATATATATTGTATATTTTTACAGTTAAATCAATGATAAATCAATGTTTGCAATTCATTTTGAGTCACATACTGTCAGTTTTATTTATGTTTCACCTTAATAAGGGTGAATATTGCAAAAGGGACACTACACAGCCCCCTGGGCTACAAGGAACACACTACTTAATGTTTGGCCCTTGTAGACCACGAGTGTCACTTTTCTTTCTTTCGTTGGTCACTTTCAGTTCACTTTACCGTGTATTAGTTCATGGGTACACATTCATTTTGAGTCTTTTTACTTAACATAGCTGGGGACAGTTGCAATATAACAAGCTCTTCCATTTGGACGAGGGCCGCAGTAAACCCCAGAAAAACCTCGGCAGAGCTGATAGATTTAACCCTTTGTGTTACTTACATAAGTTGGTTCTACATGTTTTGGCACTACAAGTATTTACATCAAGTATAAAATTTTCTGAAGAAAAAACAAACATACAGTTTTTATATGAAAGTGATCATAAATTTTTTTATATTGTGTTGGTATTATTTTGAGTTTTTTTTTTGTCGGTGAATTTTTCGTCGTGTGGTGTGGATGACGCTGCATGTCGCTACCGCTATGCCTCGTGCCTGTTGCCACGGAGCGTCGGCTGGAAACTTTTGTCTTCTTTCTTGTCCGTAGGCGGCGGTCAGGATGTGGAGTATGGATCGACATTATATTGTCTGCGTGGTGCGTCTGCGTTGTTGCACACCGCTTGTTAAAGTTTTCAGCACGGGAGAGGATGTTGACTCGTGCAAATCATGAAACAAATGCACATATGTTATAGAACGGATTTTGTAAGATGTTATGGCTGTGGGTAAGAACTGATTAGTCAACATTATTGCATCATCGCGGCACAGGCTCAGATACTTGGTATTTTCGTGTTCGTTTGCACGTACTGGTGCTGAATGATGCAGGAGATATGATGCTAAAGTAAGCACTGCACATCCCTGTTGTCATCACTTCGTATGGAATATTTATGTTTCACTATTTTTGTTTGACGGCGTTCCACCGTAGTTGCCGTTGCAGTAACGTGCTACTACGTGGTCCGTGACGTCATATTAATTGTTGGTGCCCAGGAGGTAGCGTCCAAACTAAAAATGTTGTCTGTACAGTTTCGAACACACACTGATCACAGTTTTGTGTTTTCGGTCACTGCACACAGATATGTTTAGCTAATCTTTGTACCTCGCGTTTTTTCAGTTGTACAGCACATAAGTGTTCACTGTCCAAGTTGATCACTAATACAGTTCTCAAAGTACACACTTCCTCCGCGAATACCAACACACTATTATAGTTCCTGTTAGTATTGCTTACAGCATGACATTGATACAATTGTAGTACATGATTACTGGGTTCTTTTTCATATCACATAGTGACACAGATGTCTGTTCGTTTGCACAATATGTTACAATGAAATTTCACAAATCAAAAGCACTTTTGTTCTGTTATTGCATACAATTAAGTGTTACATCATACATGCAAGGGATTCTGGCCTGACTTACAATGCTTTTATATTTCAGCATTAATAAATTTGTCATAGGGTATAGTCATTTGGGGACTAGGACCGCTGCGTATGTGCTTCCTCCATAAGCTGTTGGCGTAATTGCATATCCTATAAAAGGTTTGCAACTGTCAAAAACAGGCTCTAAAGTGGAGCTCTCATTTAATCTCAAATATTGTGGCTAGATGCTTATACTTTCTCTTTTAAGGTCAAAGCACAGCATCACAGATGTCGCATGGTATGTGCACAGACTTTTGCATACACCATTTCTATTCATTTTTCATGTGACAGATTAGAATATTTAGTGCATTCTTTAAATAAACATTTATCACACAGCATAATAAAATTTATAGTTACCAACTCTGATAACCATGAAAAACATCTTACACTTACTGATTATGTTTCTAAACAAATACTATTATGGGATGTAGTGTCCCTTTTGCAATATTCACCCTTATCAAGGTGAAACATAAATAAAACTGACAGTATGTGACTCAAAATGAATTGCAAACATTGATTTATCATTGATTTAACTGTAAAAATATACAATATATACATCGATAACTGCAGAAAAGACATTATTTTTATTGTATGAGATTATAATGTAATTATCTTTGTAAGAGTATAAAATACAATGCAATGCTCATTCTTCTGTCTAGTCTGTTTTGTTCTGTTCGTTCTGGTGTTAGCTGGAATAAGGTACGCAAGCTATTGTGCTGCGCTAGCATTTTGTTTCTGTCGTAACGTAATTGCAAATATTTAACGGTGTAAACTGTGTGCTAGTACGAATATATTAGTATAAAGTGATCTCCGTGTGTTATTTCAAGAACCTACGCCACATTTATCTTATGAAAAGAATATTTAATGAAAATTATTTAGCATGTTTCCAGCTGCTACGGAGCGAGTAACAGTAATCTCTGACTGTTAACAACTAGCCACCATTACGCGATACATTTAAAAATATTCTTTCATAGCACAATGTCTGATAGCCGGAGTGGAAGAAATTAAGTATAAATATTCAGTGAGATTAATTGAAGTAATCCAGGGAGATAATTTTATTGAAACTTGTCTATTTTCTATCATAGTAATAATTTCAGAGCTGAGTACTACTACGCTATTGCATTTACAGTAATTTGTAGGGAGCCAGGCGCTCGATAAAACCAGATATAATACGTAATTGGCAACTTACAAAATTCATTATTTTGATTATTATATCTCTTTTGTATTTTTTTTTTTAAACTAAAAGTAAAAACTAACTCCACTAAAAATCAGTAACAGATCACGATAAATCAAAGGACAAACAAATTTACTAGGAGAGTGTTTCCTCAAAATAAATAGCTATACATTACATTTCTTTTAAGATATATATTAGGGACTGATGGTCCTTTAGCTTCTTTTTACTCATTTTTGAAGGCTGATGTGTAAAACATTCCTTGACATATAGACAAAACATCTTACATACTAAGCACAAACAAAACATCCAATTCTTACAACTACACAAAAATATATATTGAAGTCTGTGCAAAACCTATAGGGATACAATACTTTGATCTTCCCACTCATCACATCAGCTATAAGGTAGCTACAACCGTGCAGTATTTGTATAATTTTAAAAGGGCCATTATACAGCATTTGCCATTTCTTGTTCTTCTTTGTCATGAGTGACGACTTAGGATGGTTTCTTATCAAAGCTAAGTCGTTTATCTGATATGGGACTGTCCGTTTTATTGACTTGTCATATCGACTTTTTCGTTGGGGTTCAGTTAGATAACATGATTCTTGTGCTTTATTGTTAAGGGTTTCGGTCCATCGAATCGTTTCGTTGTGAGCTACGTCAGAATAATATTCTCCCTGGCCCCTTAAATTGCTGCTTAATTGAAATATGGGCATCTCTTCGCTTTTTACTCGTACGCTCGGGCAATCTTTACCGGGTTTACTTACTGTTCGTGTTAAATCCAGTACAATCTGCTTATTTTCATTCAGTAGGGAGATCTTCCCGCTGGAGATATCAATTGTTGCTTTCTTCTCGCTCAGGACACCTCCCCCCAGGATGCAGGTTACTCTCAATCCTTTGACTACGAGAAAGATACATTTTATGTTATCTTCTCCTAGGCATAAATCCACCAGCACCTGATACTGAAAGTTTTGTGCTTGTGCTCCCATAGCTCCAATGAAACAGCAGTTTTGTACAGGAAATGTCGGTAAGTTGCGGTTTTGGCTCAAGGTTTTGAATAGATCATAGCTCATAACATTAATAGTGGCACCTGTATCTATGGATATTTCTACTGGCAATTCATTAATTATAGCTTTTATGATGGTTTGTACTTCAGTAATTTCTTTTTTGTTACATTGGTTTGATTCCATAAGTAAATCATGTTGTGTACTGTTTCCATCTTGGTACCTCAGTAATAATACATTATTTTGTGTATTGTTTCTAGGAGTGCCCCCTGTTTTTTCGCCAACCATCAATTGGGAGCTTATTGTGGCCATTGTTCGTTTGGCGGTCTTGAACTATGGTGGTTTCCGTCCGTGGGCATTTCTACTATCCTTGCGCTGCTATTCGAGTCTGTCCATGTTTGTGGTATTGCATTAGTATTCTGCATAGAATTCCTATTGTCACACTGGTACTGGTTACCGTTAGGAGGCGGAGGTGGTGGCATAGAAGTTTGCATCCACTGCACCGGGTAAGTGCGGTTGTTGTCACTACTGCTTTGTTGTGGCCCTTGACCTTCATTCCGACGTTTGTTGTTGTAACTATTATTACTGTTACTGTAGCCGGGATGTCCTCTATCTTCTCACCTACATTTTTGAGTGTAAGATGGTTGACCGTTTCCGTTGTTCCTGTTTTGTTCTGCGGATTGATCTTCCTTTCCATTTCCGTGGCTTCCAAAATTGGAATTGTTGTTGCCATTTTTAAACTTGCGTGGTGAACCATTACTGTTTTCCTGGTCTTTATTTATCCTATTTTCTTCCTGGGAGAGATCGATTTCGTCCAGCACAGACAAGTACCGTTCCAGGTCATTTTCGGGTACATTTATTAATTTGTCTCGTATATGACCGGGCAATCGTAATTTTAAGATTCTGATCACATCACGGGCTGATATGGGGTCATCCCAATATCTAGTTTTGTTGATATATTTTTCAAAATATTTACGGAGTGTACCCTGTTTGTGATTGTACATTTGCGGGCTGTATACTTCAGTCCTCAGGCGTTCTTGAATAGCCTTAGACCAGTATCTGTCTAGAAAAGATTTTTCAAATTGTGCCAGCCTATGGCAATTTTCTATGACTTCATTTACCCATAAGGCAGCGTCGCCTTGTATATGTGCGATTATGAACTGAATTTTTTGGCGTTCATTCCAGGCACTCGGTAATACATTTCGGAATCCTTTTATGAAGATTACCGGATGCACTGTCTTCTTTTCAGCGTTAAATACTTGGAACTGTCTGTGTTTTATTAAGCTTTCATCAGTGTTATTGCTTGTGGAAGTAGAAGCTGCCCCCACAAGGTTATGAATTGGAATGCTTCCTGTAAATTGTGTATTTTCTCTTTCCGAATCGCTTTTTTGTTGGTATGAACTGTACGTAATATTCTCATTACCGTATACATTCCTAACAGGCGTGCCCCTGTTGTTAAGCATTTGAAAATGTGCACGCTCGAGTTCAACAATTCTGTGTGCCATTTCTTGCTGCCACAGCGGTACTGGCCATTTGTATCTCGCTTCGCTTTTTTCACCTGCGAGTGGTAGCGTGTCTACTGTGGGTTGTTTACATACAGCTGCTCCATTAATTACTTTTTGCAGAGCAGACTGTATTTTGCTTTCTACACGTTCTGTGATCTGGCTTTCTTTTTCAGTGAGCCAGTCATGGAACTCTTTTTCTACTTTCTGGGCTTGATCATTTAAATGCGTTTCTATGGTTTTTTTCTGTGTCATCTCTAAATTGTCCATTCGGTTCGCAAACTGTTCTACTTCGTCCCGGATGACTGTGTGTGCCGTCTGAAGCGTTTGCACATCTTGTGCTACGTTGCTTACAATGTTCGGCAGTTCGGCTTGGGCTTTCTTTATTTCTGTCATTTCTGAATATATCTTTTCGAACATTGTACCTATACTTTCTATTAAGACCTTTTCTCTTTCTTCGTTTTGTTCCCTTATCAGCTTGACTAGCTGTTGATTCCTCTCTTCCCTCAATCTCTCTCTTTCTTCGTTTTGTTCCCTTATCTGATTGACTAGCTGTTCGTTCTTTTTCTCTAATTTCCGTAAAAATTCAGCAAATGGATCCGGTATTGGTGTGCATACCGGTGTGGTAGTTGTTCTAATCATTGGAAAATTATCACTAGCCCTGCTAGTAGCACCTATCGGTTTTACTGTTTTCGTCTGCTGGCTACTTCCTGGCATATCACCGGAAACTACATTGTTTACATTTTCTCCCCCTCGATCACTATTAATATTTAGTAAGTCAGTGTCACTATCCATATCGCTCAATAATTGCACATTATTTGTAACATTGGAAACATTATCTGGTTGCAAATCTAACACACGTCCAACTTTTCCCATAATGACGATAACTTTCACTGGGCTAACTACAAAAATTGTTCCTAACTACAAATGCGGACTAAGTTCACAAGTCAAACTGTTAATTGTTTCCAAAATCACACAATATTAATATCTACACCACTGTACACCATGTACCATCTATGATACTATACTTTGATGATACGGGCCTATGTAGAAAGCTTTTATGCATAGTGGTTCTTACCTTCATTTCTTTTTTCTTTTCTTTTCTTTTTGCTATCTTGTCCTCTCAGGGTCTATACAGTTCTTCTCCACTTTGCTCGTTCAAGTTTATACATGAAATGGAATTTGATAGACATTAGAATACATACAATACATGTTAACACTTACATACATACAAAACCTAAAAAAAAAAATATTTTATCGCTTCGGGCCCCACATAACAGGGCACTATTTATTATATCTCTTAAAAGAAATATAATGTATAGCTATTTATTTATTTTGAGGAAACACTCCTAGTAAATTTGTTTGTCCTTTGATTTATCGTGATCTGTTACTGATTTTTAGTGGAGTTAGTTTTTACTTTTAGCTTTCAAAAAAAAAAAAAAGAACTACAAAAGAGATATAATAAGCAAAATAATGAATTTCGTAAGTTGCCAATTACGTATTATATCTGGTTTTATCGAGCGCCTGGCTCCCTACAAATTACTGTAAATGCAATAGCGTAGTAGTACTCAGCTCTGAAATTATTACTATGACAGAAAATAGACAAGTTTCAATAAAATTATCTCCCTGGATTACTTCAATTAATCTCACTGAATATTTATACTTAATTTCTTCCGCTCCGGCTATCAGACATTGTGCTATGAAAGAATATTTTTAAATGTACCGCGTAATGGCGGCTAATTGTTAACAGTCAGAGATTACTGTTACTCGCTCTGTAGCAGCTGGAAACATGCTAAATAATTTTCATTAAATATTCTTTTCATAAGATAAATGTGGCGTAGGTTCTTGAAATAACACACGGAGATCACTTTATACTAATATATTCGTACTAGGACACAGTTTACACCATTAAATATTTGCAATTACGTTACGACAGAAACAAAATGCTAGCGCAGCACAATAGCTTGCGTACCTTATTCCAGCTAACACCAGAACGAACAGAACAAAACAGACTAGACAGAAGAATGAGTATTGCATTGTATTTTATACTCTTACAAAGACAATTACATTGTAATCTCATACAATAAAAATAATGTCTTTTCTGCATTTATCGATATATATATATTGTATATTTTTACAGTTAAATCAATGATAAATCAATGTTTGCAATTCATTTTGAGTCACATACTGTCAGTTTTATTTATGTTTCACCTTGATAAGGGTGAATATTGCAAAAGGGACACTATAGCTGTTGTTCTATTTTCTCATTAATTTCAGTCTTAAACTGTTTCAGATCACTAACTAGCTTGATAATACTACCAGACTGTTGTTCAAGTTTCTGATCTAACTTCCCAAAATTTTGTTGACCTCAGTGAAATTCTGATTAATTAATTTTGTTACATCACAAGCTATAGGGTCTCTTTCATCATGAGGTGTACGGAAGATATGAAAATCGCTATCTGACTCCTCCGTTCACATTTATTAAGAGAATCATACTTTAGAAAAGGTAAAGAGAAAGCTACATTTCTGTTTCTAAGCTAATGTTGTACATGTAACAGTTACATGGGTTACATACCACTGCGTGTATCTCAGCTCTTAGCTGTGCAATCGCAGACTGCACTTCCACAGGCGGTGGCTCCCTGATAATCTTCCGTCTGCGTGGTCTGTTGGCAAAGATTTGCAGCCGACTGGGTGGAACTGGAACTCCAGGAGGATAGTAAGAGGCGGACACTTCCTCCTCTTCATCTTCAACATCAGACAAGTCAAAATGTACAATTCTTGGTCTTGGACCAACCTGTGAAAAGAATCTGTCATTTAAAAAAGTGTGCCTGCATTTACCGTTATTCATTTCTGAGTTTGTTCTTGCAATACAGTAATTATTGTCTGATGTTACAAGACGCTTTGTTACTTACAAGAGTTGCTTTAAGCTTTGGTTTATCAGCAGCGGCGTCTTCGCTGTCAGTGGTGGATTCCGTCTTCTTCTCATTCGGCTTTGGTCGGGGTGGCCAACGGCGGCGTATAGGCGCAGGTGTTGGCGGCTCATCGACCAGACTGGGATTCCCCTGGCTGGCAGCTGGTGACGTGAACCGCGACATCATTCGCGAAAACATCTGGAAACGTAAATCAAGTCTTATTTGTAATATATATTGTTCGGAGAAGCGAAAACAGTCATATCAAGATTATTGTATTGGCTACTACTATTGGCTGGAACCAACAATTGTCTTATACTATAGTTCACGCTATATGTAGCTGATCACTAAGAACAAATATTTACTGGTAGGAAGGAAACAGTGAGGCCTATTTAAAGTAACGGAAATTTGCTGATTTGCCAACTATACGTTTAAGGGAGGGGGGGGGGGGGGGTTGGTGGGTTTGGGGGAGGGGACCAAACTGCGAGGTCATCGTTCCCATCGGAAGGATGGGGAAGGAAGTCGGCCGTTGCCTTTTAAAGGAACCATCCAGGCATTCACCTGAAGTGATTTAGGAAAATCACGGAAACCTAAACCAGGATGGCTGGGCACGCGTTTGAAACGCCGTCCTCCCGAATGCGAGTCCAATGTGCTAACAACTGCGCCACCTCGCTCGGTACATTTAAAGGTAATGAAACTTACTGGGTACTGTATGTTCGACTATATTTCGTAAAGCCTTGCTATTATGTAAGTAAATGTATCAGAGTCGAGAACTCAGTTGTGTAAAAATCATGAACATCGTTTTTCCAGTCAGTTAAAATATTGGAGACAAAGTAATTCATTATGTATGCGCAAACAGTTTACGTATACCTTCTAACGTTATGAGAATAAATCATATTCCATCTGTTCAAAGGTTTGTAGTAATAATTCTGGAATAGTTTTCTGGAGTATAGCGGTGCAATGCAGATAATATAGAATGCAGAACTGAAGATGTCAAGGACGTATAATATAATAAAATAATGGAATAGATGATAATAAAATGTTGAAATGCGTGGCTTTTTAAAATGTATTGAATTAATGAGATTAATTTTTCGGCATAAATGACAAGCACAATAAACTGAGCTATGCCTGGAAATAAGTTCGTATTAGTTCATATTATTTTGCAGGGCGAAGTAGTTTCTTTCTCCGCTGTAGATTTGTGCTTACCGTTCTTTATAATGCTACGTTTGGTCGCCGTGTTCACCTTTGAAGTCTTGACCGTGTTCCCATTAAGCTTATCGGATCTTCGTAATTTTCCAAAGTACACAGGTGGGCTTCAGTTCTTGTAATTATCGTGCTATTTGAAATAACAACTCACATGACCTTTCTGTTAATAAAACAGTACTGTATTTTTTTAAACGGTGCACATATGAAATACATACTCCTCACTTATTCATAGCGACCCCAAAATGGCGGTCTACAATTACTCGCTAAAAATGGCGTGCTTCTCACTCGTTCACTAGCTGAGCGCGAATCCTTCCTTCCTCCTACTGGTACCAGAAAAAAATCCTCTGTTTTTTAACAACTGAAAGTCAAAAAATACATGACAGTAGGCATAGGCTCTATGATGGGCTACCGCTTCATCTTCTCCCTTTGCCTTTAAAGAAGACGAAAACATAAATGAAATGCAAAAAGGTTTATCACAGACTGGAAAAGTCTCACCTGCTGATAGTGGAACAAAGATAAACGTAATTGCTTCAGTTGGTCGGCAATATGTTGTTCAACATGCACGTCAGCAGAACATTTGTTTGAGTTTTTTTAATTATTGAGTGAAATATGATGCTGAAAACTAATAGCAACTCATTGTGCCACTTCTAATACAAACACGTCCTTTGGAACTGTTTACTTCACGTCATCTACTAATCGAGTATATCAAATAAGACGATTTCAGTAAGAAAATCAGAAGCAAAATTGCACATTATAGTTAGTGTCATCAAATGAAGTGTTCATGTAGAACTGTTAATGAAATGACAGCTAGATTTTGTGTTCGTTATTGGCATTATCAAATCTCAGATAAACATAACTTATACTTTCGTGTTGTAGATTTGAATTTCCTCCCGCAGAGTCAATGAAACTTACCGCAATATCCCTTACCTCTCCTTGTCCCAAGAACAGACACAGAGTACGGCCTTGTTTTAAAGGCTTCAAAATGTTTCATTTGTATAATCCCTATTATTATTCTCAACAGCCATAAGTACTGAACTTTAACATACCTTTACATAAATGATATTCGCACCCGATATTTTAAATTTTACAATGTTTTCGCACATTTATTTCGTGCAATCGTTGCTACTATGTAATTCTCACGTCTGCCTTATTTATCGACTTCACTCCCTAGACAGCAAAATAGGTCCACTTCTTTAAACATTTCTAGTCCTGGTTTAATTTTTAGAAGACTGGGATGGCCAGCTGCTACGTAAGTCGATACCTTACTTAGTACAACGACAAAGCGGATATTCTTTCTGTGATATATCATTTCCACGACGGTATTGTGCATTATTTCCTTCAGTGTATCAGCAAAACACTAATTCAATATCGGTAGTAGCAATGAGCAACTCTGCCTTACAGCTTTGCTGCTTATGAACGATTGCGTTTCCTCTGCGCTGACTACTCCAATCTGTATCGCATAAAGAGAATGGGTTATTTTCTAGCCCTGTATATACTTGTTACCACAGTACCTGTAAGTACACAAATCCATGCCACGTTATATAAAACCTTCTAAAAATGTACGAACTTAAGGAACACTAAAAATTATTAGCTAACTAGAATTTTAATTTATAGGCGAACTGGACTCCTGCAAATGCAAAACGCTATCGAAATTACCGGCCTGCATACCAAAATTACACACTTTGTCGTAGTTTGTCTCAAACTCGGTAACAAACCCTATAGTACATCAAAAGAAGCTCTTTAATATCCTGATTGTACCAGATTTCACCCGTACTTTGGATTTCTGGTGATCAGAGTTCACAGATATGCTACAGACAGCAAAGTTTATCATGTCGTGCAAATAACAATTGCGTTTTTAGCACAAACAAGAACGACAGACGTCTATTGTATCTGGCCTCTATTTGCCTGTCGACCACAGAAAGATTTCGTAGGGAAATGAACGACTTCGTTTCCGTTAGTTCCCGAGCTAGAATGTTTACGATCTGACTGGCAGGTACTTCAATAACGTTTTGATTATTGATCGTGTTATATGTATTGACACAACATCCAAAAATGAAATAGATTATGTATATGGTAACAGGAGAATCAAACTTGCTAAACGACACGGGAAAAAATAATAACCAGAACTTCAGCTATTGGGAACGTGCACATTTAGAAACGGGTTAATTACTTTCACGTAATTGCGTGAATGACATCTAGGATTCTGAAACAAGTTGGTTTATAGCCTTTATTTACACTTTAAGTACTGAAAACTAATAGTATTTGGGATGCCGAGTTTGTGACGATTATAATAAGTAAGTCATAGTTCCTGTTTTTCATTCTATGTCAAATTCAAATCCACATATTTCTGTGAAGTATGTTTTTGGAAATCACACGATACATGTATCAGATATCGGATAGTCGGCCTTAGTTTGATACTGATTCAACCTTTTGAAGGAAGTACAGGTATTCAACATAGTACACAATTTGTTAGGTAGAACTGACAAAAATATGATGAGAATAATTTTTCACATCGTCACGAAGTATGTGAAAAGAAAGCTTATGGTTGTGTAAGTGGGACCAGGACTGCTGAAGAACGTGATACAATCCGTCGGATTTGACTAATGACGTCAGAATTTGCCAGAGATGATTTATTACACAGATTTAACAGCAAAGACGAGTGTTTGTAAACAAATAAATACAGTAGAGAGATAATAGATGGTAAACATATATTATATGCATTAACATTTCGAACATAATGTCAAGGATATTGCTTGTTTGAGTCCTAGTACTTCTGTAAAAATAAAGAAAAGAAAGGGATACAAAGAATGGAATGTTCAGTTAACATATGTATGAGTTGTATCTCGAACGGTAGTTTATCTGTATAGGTTAGCTGCAGTACTGGAAAAAATTTAACATACGTCGAATCCTTCGTTTTCGTTAGCTTTAGTATCCTATTTTTCAGTTGACCTATACAGGTCAACTGAAGTAAGGGATAAAAATTTTACAGGTGTTGCTTTTTTGGCCTCCATTACTACTAGTATTCTGTTCTTACGTAGTTAGTATTACTAGCGAAGGCGAAAAGACATAACATTTGTATCCCGTACTCCAGTTGACCTGTATAGGTCAACTGAAGAATAGGAAACTTATGCTAACGAAAACGAAGAAATCGACGTACGTAACATTGGCATCCTGTACCTCAGTTGAACTACGCGAAGGTGAAAAAAAAAAAAGACACACATAAAATTTGTATCCCATACTTTAGTTGAGCTCTATAAGCGAAATGCAGTATGGGATACATTCTTTTTGCCTTCGATACTAATATTATCGACTGAAAATTACGATAGTCTTGCTGGCGACGAAAAAGAAGACCGACAACAGTAAATTTTGCATCCCATTCTTCAGTTGAGCTATACAGGTCAACTGAAGAATAGGAAACTAGCGCTAGCGAAGGCGAAAAAATAGCGACATACATAACATTTGTATCCTGTTCTTCAGTTGACCTATATAGGTAAATGATACCAATGTTACGTATGTCGCTTTTTTCGTCTAGCTAACACCCGTATCCGGTACTTCAGTTGACCTGTATAAGTCGACTAAAGTTCTCGGTCTTTTTACTTTCAGTAGTGCTAATATAGACTCAAAAAAATCGTAGAGATAGTAGTACTAGGAAAGGGAAAAACAGCAATCACTGCAAAATTTGTATACCGCACTGCAGCTGACGAACCCGTACTTAACGCAGAACAATATAATACGACAGAGAAATACATTAAAATAGACAAATTCCGTACAACATAAAAATAAAAGACTAAACTTACCATACACAAAATCCTCCGCAAAAAGTCAAAGCTCGAGTTGAAAGACGTCAAGAAAAATCACACACCCACACGCACAAGAAACACAATACGACAAAAAACCACACATATACACATACATACAAATATATAAACCCAAAAGCTTACATCAACGAAATGAAGTAAAATAATTAAGAAATATTCACAGAAGAAAACTACTTAACATAAGAAAATGATGAATGAAGGATCAACTGCAAAAAGTCCAAATCAATATTTTAACAATCCCGACCAAACCCACCCTTTCCTTTATTATCAGGTTACCTCAAATACCAACAGTATGTAATTTTTATTACAGCCCTCGAGGCCAGCTTCGATTTCTCAAACCATATTCGTCGTCTAATTGAGCGCCATAGTCGATGCTTGCTACACCTCCATATGAATATATCTTGAGTACGACGAGCAGATACACTTATCAGGGGCATACGTTCGCCGCACTCACGACACCGAACGTTATCATTAAGAAGACCAGACATTTGCAAAAACCAAATGGTTACCGTAATGTCTACGCCCAAAGCCTGCCTTAAGTTTTCCACATTCATGGGAATAGATAAATCCATAGCTACAAACGAAAACGAAAAACTAAAAATTCTTCTAAATGAAAAACTATTCTTCCAAATTATCTCAAATTCACTAAGAATGAAATTAAGTACGGAATGAATTGGAAAGAACCAGTTACTCAAGACAATTCAAAATAAAAAAATCTTACGCAGTGTCTTGCACTGTCTTTTAAAAACGCACTCCTTTATTTCAATTTACATTGACGGTGCTTATCCACAGCTGACAACAGATTTACTATCTATGGCTCGAAAGTAAATACATTAATAGCTATGACGTCATTGGTCAAAGCCGACGGGTTGTATCCCGTTCTTCAGTTGGCCCGTGGGAGCTGGCGTCAATTCAGACATGCTGCCATGAGTGACAAAGCGACAAATTGAGACTACAGCTACGTAGAAAGCGTTTCGGAAGCGCTAAATGAAATTTTGCTCCTCAATGATTACGCCGTTTGACCAATACTTGGCGAGCGTATAAACTGAAGTCACACACGGCAAATTCATTTACCTATCTCTGATTCGGAGTCTGTAATTGCAACACAATGAAAAACTCGATGATCACCTACCTCTTCGTTTCTTCTTACTGCCGAAGGGTGCGAAATAGACTTCCTAGAAAGCGCACTTCGAAATCGACTCTTTCTTCAGAAGGTTTGTCAATGAGACTGATGCTACGCAAGGGCTCCGTTGGTTGTCTTCCCGAACTCTTTATGACGTCACGAGGTCGCGTGTCTGTTACTTTCGTTGACGTTCGAAGTCTGTATGAAATGAAACGGAGAGACTGACTGTGGTCAAGAGGCTGTCTCTGAGGGAAACTCTCGGCCGCGGTCTGAATGGGGGTGGACTGCCAGCGGTTCAGAATGTCACACATTCAGAGGTCTTTCGCACTCGACTTATTCCTCGTCCTTGAGGATTAATTCATTTTAGGTATGTGGAATAATGAGTCTGTCTGAAGATCTCTTTTCTTGTTTAATATATTTACTGTCTTTATTTCCTTTTCAGAGATGTTGCTTGTGTACAATGACCCCCCACGACGTGTTTATTGAACGGAAAAGGAATCTGACCGAATGACGCACAGCAACAAAAACCCGTTCTCTGCTGAAGGGCCTCTGAAAAAAAAAGCTCGCCAGCTATAAATCTACATCTACATTTACACTCAGGAAACCACAGTCAAGAGCATGGCAGTGGGTACTTGCCGCTGTACCAGTTTTAAGGTTTTTTTTTTTAGACGCAGGAGAAATGATTTCTGAAACACCTCTGTGCTTGCTCTAATTAGCATAATCTTGTCTTAGATCTCTGTGGGAGCCATATATAGGGGTCTGTAATACATCGCTAATTTCACCACGGAATTCTGGTCCCACTTCCTTATTTTTAGAGGCCTATTCGGAATAATCTGCGTCCATGTTCTACCAAAGGTACAACACTTAAGGAAAATTATGTGTCAACTGAGTTCTTTCAGCTTCTCCGTGACACACACCTGTGGGAGAAAATACAGTAACCCGTGACGATTAGTGCTTACTTGTGTGTATAAGTTCAAAGGCTCTATTACTCCCATTAAGTAGGTAATATTATAGGACGGGTAGCAAGATCGTTTTGAATGCGATCTCCGTTAGAGACTGACTTCTGTTTCTCAGTATCCTACCAGTGAATGCACTATATGCAAACTGCAGTGTTTCTTGTGAGCTTAAGAGATAATTTTAAGAAGGTTGGGAACAGGCACGTATTTCAGTCTTTTTCTAGAGTTGTCCAGGAGTGGAAGCATACAGATAACCACAGCGTCGTCGTGACTAATAACAACTGGTGTAATAATTTAAGAAAATTGTTTTCTTTGGTTCACCTAATACAACGTTTCTGTTAATTACTAATTTAGGAACCAGGTTTTATATTGTAAGACATGTCCAGGGGCAGATGTGGACTCTGACCACAATGTATTTGTTATGAACTGTAGATTAAAACTGCAAAAACGCGGGAACTTAAGGAGGTGGGACCTGGATAAACTGAAAGGAACAGAGGTTGTATAGAGTTTCAGGGAGAGCATTAGGGAACAGTTGACAAGAACGGGGGAAAGAAATAAAGTAGAAGAACAGTGGGTAGCTTTGAGAGATGAAATAGTGAAGGCAGCAGAGGATCAAGTAGGTAAAAATACGAGGGCTAGTAGAAATCCTTGGGTAACAGAAGATATACTGAATTCAATTGATGAAAGGAGAAAATATAAAAATACAGTAAATGAAGCAGGCAAAAATGAATACAAACGTCTCAAAAATGAGACCGACAGGAAGTGCAAAATGGCTAAGCAGGGATGGCTAGAGGACAAATCTCACGAGGAGTAATATGGATACTGCCTACAGGAAAATTAAAGAGACCTTTGGAGAAAAGAGAACCACTTGTATGAATATCAAATACTCTGATGGAGACCCAGTTCCAAGCAAAGAAGAGAAAGCAGAAAGGTGGAAGGAGTATATAGAGGGTTTGTACAAGGGCAATGTACTTGAGGACAATATTGTGGAAATAGAACAGTACGTAGATGAAGATGAAACGGGAGATATGATACTGCGTGAAGAGTTTGACAGAGCACTCAAAGACCTAAGTCAAAACGAGGCGAGGAGTAGACAACATTCCATTAGAACTACTGATAGCTTCGGGGAAGCCAGACCTGACAAAACTCTATCATCTGGTGAGCAAGATGTATGAGACAGGCGAAATACCCTCAGACTTCAAGAAGAATATATAATAATTCCAATCCCGAAGAAAGCAGATGATGACAGATGTGAAAATTACCGAACTATCAGTTTAATAAGTCACAGCTGCAAAATACTAACGCGAATTCTTTCAAGACGAATGGAAAAACTGGTAGAAGCCGACCTTGGGCGAGGTCATTTTGGATTCCATAGAAATGTTGGAACACGTGAGGCAATACTGACCCTACGACTTATCTTAGAAGATAGATAAGGAAAGGAAAACCTACGTTTCAAGCATTTGTAGACTTAGAGAAAGCTTTTGACAATGTTGACTGGAATACTCTCTTTCAAATTCTGATGGTGGCAGGGGTCAAATACAAGGAGCGAAAGGCTATTTACAATTTGTACAGAAAGCAGATGGCAGTTACAAGAGTCGAGGGTCATGAAAAGGAAGTAGTAGTTGGGAAGGGAGTGAGACAGGGTTGTAGCCTATCCGCGATTTTATTCAATCTGTATATTGAGCAAGCAGTAAAGGAAACAAAAGAAAAATATGGAGTGGAATTAAAATCCATGGAGAAGAAATAAAAATATTGAGGTTTGCCGATGACATTGTAATTCTGTCAGAGACAGTAAAGGACCTGGAAGAGCAGTTGAATGGAATGGACAGTGTCTTTAAAGGAGGATATAAGAAGAACATCAACGAAAGCAAAACGAGGATAATGGAATGTAGTCGAATTGGGTGATGCAGAGGGAATTATATTAGGATACGAGACACTTAAAGTAATAGATGAGCCTTGCAATTTGGGGACCAAAATAACTGATAATGGTCGAAGTAGAGAGGATATAAAATGTAGACTGGCAATGGCAAGGAAAGCGTTTCTGAAGAAGAAAAATTTGTCAACATCGAGTATAGATTTAAGTGTCAGGAAGTCGTTTCTGAAAGTATTTGTATGGAGTGTAGCCATGTATGGAAGTGAAACATGGACGATAAATAGTGTAGACAAGAAGTGAATTGAAGCATTCGAAATGTGGTGCTACAGAAGAATGCTGAAGATAATATGGGTAGATAAAGTAATTAATGAGGAGGTACTGAATAGAATAAGGGAAAAGAGGAATTTGTGGCACAACTTGACTAGGAGAAGGGATCGGCTGGTTGGACATGTTCTGAAGCACCAAGGGATCACCAATGTAGTACTGGAGGGCAGCGTGGAGGGTAAAAATCGTAGAGGGAGACCGCGAGATGAATACACTAAGTAGATTCGGAAGGATGTAGGTTGCAGTAGGTACCGTGAGATGAAGAAGCTTGCACAGGATAGAGTAGCATGGAGAGCCGCATCAATCCAGTCTCTGGACTGAAAACCACAACAACAACGTTAATTATTACATTTATTTTTTCGATAGAATACCTGCACGAATATCTACAAATGACATGAATATCAGCACGAATATCTACAAGTGGCATATGTAATACATGGAGCTGAATTGGACGGAAGTATTACGCCAGAGCGAGTAGGCCTACGAATCGTTCTTCCACAGAGATAACGCTAAAAATGTTGGCTCCAGTGTTCATATCTTCAACTATTGTGCTTCACTTGCATTTACAACAAATTCCAAAATTTATTGTAAGGTTCGTAAATATAGATAAATGTGGTCTGGGTAATTTGTTGTTGTTAGAACTGGTGAATGTATCTGTAGTTAGACGGTCTACATTCAGAGAGTGCATCCGCGCTACTTCTTGTTTCTCCGTGGCGATGACCACATTTTTGGGGTGAACAAATCACTGTTGCTGTCGTTAGATGAAGCAGCAAATGTCGTTTCTTGCTTCGAATCGCAGGTTAGTTCACTCAACTTCCGATGTGAACAGCCGCAGAGTAAATGCTTTAGGCGACAAGATACTTGCGTGACCAGCGATGTGACAGCAGCGCGGCTGCACGATAAGTGTACCCTAAGAACGTCCTACGCATGAGATTCAACATGCTACAGAAAACAACAGCTGTGAAGCAGATGCCTACTCCATTTACTGTTGTGCTCTAGGCTGAAACTGTACTGGAGAAGAAGCGCCGCTAGAGTAAATAAACCATGTACCTACATAATTGTTGAGGTTGTCATGGCCACTTGTTGACGCATTGTCCATCGACTTTCGTGTAAATATCTTCAGCTGACGTTTATTTTACGATTTTTCTGGCTTTTGTCCAACACGGGTTTATGGCATGGTCATTCACGCGGTAGTAATTTATACGTTACTGGCCATTAAAATTGCTACACCAAGGAGAAATCCAGATGATAAACTGGTGGTATTCATTGGTCAAATATATTATACTAGAACTGACATTTGATTACATTTTCACGCAATTTGGGTACATAGATCCTGAGAAATCAGTACCTAGAACAACCACCTCTGGCTGTAACAACGGCCTTGATACACCTGGGCATTGCCGGCCGCTGGTGGCCGAGCGGTTCTGGCGCTACAGTCTGGAACCGCGCGACCGCTACGGTCGCAGGTTCGAATCCTGCCTCGGGCATGGATGTGTGTATTGTCCTTAGGTTAGTTAGGTGTAAGTAGTTCTAAATTCTAGGGGACTTATGACCTCAGCAGTTGAGTCCCATAGTGCTCAGAGCCATTTTAACCATTTTTGAACACCTGGGCATTGAGTCAAACAGAGCTTGGATGGTGTGTACAGGTACAGCTGCCCATGCAGTTTCAACACGATACCACAGTTCATCAAGAATAGTGATTGGCGTATTGCGACGAGCCAATTGCTCGGCCACCATTGACCAGACGTTTTCAATTGGTGAGAGATCTGGAGAATGTGCTGGCCAGGACAGCAGTCGAACATTTTCTATATCCAAAAAGACCCGTACAGGACCTGCAACATGCGGTCGTGCATTATCCTACTGATATGTAGGGTTTCGCAGGGATCGAATTAAGGGTAGAGGCACGGGTCGTAACACATCTGAAATGTAACGTCCACTGTTCAAAGTGCCGTCAATGGGAACAAGAGGTGACCGAAAGGTGTAACCAGTGGCACCCCATACCATCACGCCGCGTGATACGCCAGTATGGCGATGACGAATACTCGGTTCCAATGTGCGTTCACCGCGATGTCGCCAAACACGCATGTGACCATCATGATGCTGTAAACAGAACCTGGATTCATCCGAAAAAATGACGTTTTACCATTCGTGCACCCAGGTTCATCGTTGAGTACACCATCGCAGGCGCTCCTGTCTGTGATGCAGCATCAACGGTAACCGCAGCCATGGTCTCCGAGCTGATAGCCCATGCTGCTGCAAACGTCATCGAACTGTTCGTGCAGATGGCTGTTGTCTTGCAAATGTCCCCATCTGTTGACTCAGGGATCGAGACTTGGTTTCACGATCCGTTACAGCCAAGCAGATAAGATGCCTGTCATCTCGACTGCTAGTGATACGAGGGCGTTGGGATCCAGCACGGCGTTCCGTATTATCCTCCTGAACCCACCGATTCCATATACTGCTAACAGTCATTGGATCTCGACCAACGCGAGCAGTAATGTCGCGATACGATAAACTGCATTCGCGATAGGCTACAATCCGACGTCGAAAACGTGATGATACGCATTTCTCCTCCTTACACGAGGCATCACAACAACGTTTCACCAGGCAACGCAGGTCAACTGCTGTTTGTGTATGAGAAATCGGTTGGAAACTTTCCTCATGTCAGCACGTTGTAGGTGTTGCCACTGGCGCTAACCTTGTGTGAATGCTCTGAAAAGCTAATCATTTGCATAACACAGCATCTTCTTCCTGTAGGTTAAATTTCGCGTCTGTAGCACGTCATCTTCGTGGTGTAGCAATTTTAATGGCCAGTAGCGTATGTATAGTGGTGGTAAGAACAATCCAATATAATTAACGGGGAGTAATGAACTTTCGGGAATACTTTCGTCTATGTAGCATACTTGAGTGATTAACATTGCAAGATTACCGTTTAATGTAAGATAAGCCACTGAAAATGTGTAAAGCTGGTACCTGAGTTATCGGTGTAACCGCCAGAACGTTAAATGCAAGCATGCAAACGTGCATGCATTATGTTGTACAGGTGCCAGCTGTGGGATGGTGTTCCATGCCTGTTGCGCTCGATCGGTCAACACAGGGACAGTTGATGCTGTTTGTGGCTGACGCTGGAGTTGTTGTCCGATGATGCCCAATATGTGCTTGATTGAAGAGAGATCTGGTGATCGAGCAGGCCAAGAAAACACGTCGACACTCTGTAGAGTATGTTGGCTTACAAGGGCGGTCTTCTGTCTCCGCAGTGCAACGTGGCCGTCCGTATCATGATCTTCTTGCGACCATACATTCTCGTGACCACCGCTGCCAGCAATCATGTACAGTGGCTACAGTCCTGCCAAGTCTTTCTACAGTATAGGAAAAGGAATGCCCATCTTCTCGAATATCGGAGAAGAAGTATCCAGCTTCTCGTAGACCTATTACACGACCTCATTCAAACTCATTGGAGTGTTGATAATGGCGTCTTTGTCGTTTTAAAGGCTTCCTTGGCTAACGTCAACTCACCACGTCCAGTCTCAAAGGTAAACAACTCTGCATCTACATCTACATCCATACTCCACAAGCCACCTGACGGTGTGTGGCGGAGGGTACCTTGAGTACCTCTATCGGTTCTCCCTTCTATTCCAGTCTCGTATTGTTCGTGGAAAGAAAGATTGTCGGTATGCCTCTGTGTGGGCTCTAATCTCTCTGATTTTATCCTCATGGTCTCTTCGCGAGATATACGTAGGAAGGAGCAATATACTGCTTGACTCCTCCGTGAAGGTATGTTCTCGAAACTTCAACAAAAGCCCGTACCGAGCTACTGAGCGTCTCTCTTGCAGAGTCTTCCACTGGAGTTTATCTATCACCTCCGTAACGCTTTCGCGATTATTAAATGATCCTATAACGAAGCGCACTGCTCCCCGTTGGATCTTCTCTATCTCTTCTGTCAACCCTATCTGGTACGGATCCCACACCGGTGAGCAGTATTCAAGCAGTGGGCGAACAAGTGTACTGTCACCTACTTCCTTTGTTTTCGGACTGCATTTCCTTAGGATTCTTCCTATGAATCTCAGTCTGCCATCTGCTTTACTGGCGATTAATTTTATATGGTCATTCCATTTTAAATCACTCCTAATGCCTACTCCCAGATAATTTATGGAATTAACTGCTTCCAGTTGCTGACCTGCTATATTTTAGCTAAATGAAAACGATCTCACGACCATCACAGCGTGTATTTAAATAAAACCTGATTTGCATCCTCATAGTGACGCAACCAGCATCGCTGTTATGCGGTTGGAGCGAAATTTCAATAGACATCATCTCGCAGATGTAGAAACACACATGCCAACTTTTGTCTATGTAGGACGACTGCTTCTTGCTGTTGAACTTTTTCCATCAGTGTATTTGGAGTGTGGTCGTTGTCGTTACGTTTCTCCATCTGTTTTTTCTAACGATCGTTCGCTGCAGCATGGGATTCCAAAATCCCTTTATCGTGAGAAGGCGGAGAAGCATGCGTGGCTACAGGAAAGGTAGACGATGTTTTCTGTTAAATTAAAGAAACCTTTGGATGAAAAAATAAAGCTTTGTAAACATGGCTTCATAAATATTGCTTTCATGAAACAGTGGTTAGCTTGAGAGATAGCGAGACGGTCGATGATTCCGACTAACGTGTCGCAGAAAATGTAGTTTTCTTTTGTAATATATTGAAACTCTCGATATTAGAATTACAAACACAAATTTTGATACCGGCGCATTGTAAGAGAAAAATTTTCAGTGGCATTTTGTCGTACATGATAAAAGAGAAGAGTAAAAATGAATGTAATGGAACGGAACTCGTATCTAAGGAGTTAACAGATTTGCTGTGACTGAGTTCAAAAATGACTTGAAGACAGATGCAGCAGTAGAAAGTCGGCCAGGCAGGCTGGACAAGAGTTGCGATACAATCAATTGCTTTGTGAATCGGCAGGTGGAACACGGTCCGATGGATGTTGCCGATTGGTTGGCACCAGGCTCGTCTGTTCTGTGCAAAGGCGTGGGGCCCTAATGATCAGCGTGACCTTGGCGTTCAAAGAGTACAAGAGTATTTGGGTACGATACTGCTCGCAAAAGGCATCTCATCCTGGACTCTTGAGGACATCACACGCGCACATTGATTCCTCCTGCATTCGCGAGCCGGTACACGGGTTTGACGACACTGGTAAGACGTTTTGTATCAGTTACCTTGACCCATTGGCGAAGTTTTTCCCTGGCCAATGCCAGTTCATGACCTAACCGTTTTAGTGCAAATATCTAATGTAAAATATAAACAGTGTTTCAGAAAAGTTGCACAAAATTTACTGTAGATACTGTTTGACAGTAGTAATAAAAGCAGTTTTGTTGTGAGTTAACTTTTTTTGTTATGAGTGGTGTTTCTACTAGGTCCTGCTTATGCTGTTCTACAAGCTGCACGCGGAGTACTGGTGTATCCATTGTGCATAGGACACGGAAGTGTAGGTTACGGTGGGGTCGATTGTGTTAGAGCTTTACGAAGCAGATCTCGGGCTGCCTGTTCCGCAAGGTTGTAACATTCGCACGAGCAAGCACAATACAATAGCTTTTTAAAAACTCATAGGATGTAACTCGTTTTTCTTTTCCTTTTTAAGAAAGCGCTGCTCGTTAACCGCAAGCTAATAATCTACTATTCTGAGTCATGGCTATACAGATATAACTAACACTGTAAATTATTGTTGATTTTACGGCCTATATGGTCCTACGACAGTGTCCCGGAATTCGGTGGCTGCGTGGTTATAGGCCCTGATTCAAATTTTTGTTGTCAAGGTTGCTTGGTTGGTTGGTTTGGGGCAGGGGACCAAACAACGAGGTCATCGTTGCTATCGGATAGAGAAGGATCGGGAAGGGAAACGGCCCTTTCAAAGGAACCACCCGGCATTTTCCTGTAGCGATTTAGGAAAATCACGGAAAACCTGAATCAGGATCGGCCCTTTCGGAGGAACCATCCCGGCATTTTCCTGTAGTGATTTAGGAAAATCACGGAAAACCTGAATCAAGATGGCCGGACGTGGGTTTTATATGGGGCCGACGTACGAAGCTGGTGTTTATGGAAGGCGCCGTAACGGCTGTACGATACGTGGGTACCATCCTCCGACCGATAGTGTAATCATATCGGCAGCATATTGGGAAGGCATTCGTCTTCATGGACGACATTTCGCGCCCCCATCGTGCGCATCTTGTGAATGACTTCCTTCAGGATAACGACATCGTTCGATTAGAGTGGCCAGCATGTTCTCCAGACATGAACCCTATCGAACACGCCTGGGATAGATGGAAAAGGGCTGTTTATGGACGACGTGACCCACCAACCACTCTGAGGGATCTACGACGAATCGCCGTTGAGGAGTGGGACAATCTGGACCAACAGTGCCTTGATGAACTTGTGTATAGTATGCCACGACGAATACAGGCATACATCAGTGCAAGAGGACGTACTACTGGGTATTAGAGGTACCGGTGTCTAGAGCAATCTGGACCACCACCTCTGAAGGTCTCGCTGTATGGTGGTACAATATGCAATGTGTGGTTGTCATGAGCAATAAAAAGGGCGGAAATGATGTTTATGTTGATCTCCAATGCAATTTTCTGTGCGGGTTCCAGAACTCTCGGAACCGAAGTGATGCAAAACGTTTTTTGATGTGTATATAATCAGATGGTGGAAATATCATTCAAACATTATTACGTGGCTGTGGCCCAAAAATATGAAGAAATATTCATTGAAAGCTTCACGCAATGCTCTATCTCTCTCATTGTCATGCCAAGTATTAAATTCTTCATGGTGACAAGAGCGCTGTCTTTTAAACACAGCATCTACATTTCTTATTTAGTTGCTTACGAGTGGAAACGTACATATTGTACGCTTAAGGCTAAATTAATATTAAATATGATTATTAAGAAAAGGGCTACAGCTGCTATTGTAAGCACACTACTGGCCATTAAAATTGCGCCGGCCGAAGTGGCCGTGCGGTTAAAGGCGCTGCAGTCTGGAACCGCAAGACCGCTGCGGTCGCAGGTTCGAATCCTGCCTCGGGCATGGATGTTTGTGATGTCCTTAGGTTAGTTAGGTTTAACTAGTTCTAAGTTCTAGGCGACTAATGACCTCAGCAGTTGAGTCCCATAGTGCTCAGAGCCATTTTAAACCATTAAAATTGCTACACCACGAAGATGACGTGTTACAGACGCGAAATTTAACCGACAGGAAGAAGATGCTGTGATATGCAAATTATTAGCTTTTCAGAGCATTCACACAATGTTGGCGTCGGTGGCGACACCTACAACGGGCTGACATGAGGAAACTTTGCAACTGATTTCTCATACACAAACAGCAGTTGACCGGCGTTGCCTGGTGAAACGTTGTTGTGATGCCTCGTGTAAGGAGGAGAAACGCGTACCTTGACGTTTCCGACTTCGATAAAGGTCGGATTGCAGCCTATCGCGATTGCGGTTTATCGTATCGCGACATTGCTGCTCGCGTTGGTCGAAATCAGATGACTGTTAGCAGAATATGGAATCGGTGGGTTCAGGAGGGTAATACGGAACGCAGTGCTGGATTCCAACGGCCTCGTATCACTAGCAGTCGAGATGACAGGCACCTTATCTGCACGGCTGTAACGGATCGTGCAGCCACGTCTCGATCCCTGAGTCAACAGATGGGGACGTTTGCAAGACAACAACCACCTGCACGAACAGTTCGGCGACGTTTGCAGCAGCATGGACGATCAGCTCGGAGACCATGGCTGCGGTTACCCTTGACGCAGCATCACAGACAGGAGCGCCTGCGATGGTGTACTCAAAGACGAACTTGGGTGCACGAATGGCAAAATGTCATTTTTTCGGATGAATCCAGGTTGTGTCTACAGCATCTGAAACTTCCCCCTTTGAACAATTATACATGACTGTGCTTAACCTGACAAACAATATTTAGTTAGCGCAACGCAATCTGACTTTCAAAATTCCCTACAAAAGAATGGCCCTGACTAACATTAAACTATACCATTCACAAATCACTTACCTCACAAAAATCTTCGCTGCTCAAGCTACTGCAATACAGCGAGCGCCACTACTGCCAGCTAAATAAAAGATTCAAACTATGGAAGGCACTAACTACTGATAGGGATGGTTAGCAAATGAAAGATATTAATAGAGAACAAACAATGTATTTACCTTGATATCATCATATATAAATATAGCAGTTCATGACAAATTTCAAAACTCCGCCATCTCTCTCCCCACATCCACCACTGCTGGCGGCTCACCTCCAACTGCGCAACGCTACGCGCTGTTCACAGCCAGCTGCCTAACACTACAATGGCGAGTATTACAACAATGCAAAGCAGCCACAGACTGCACACAGCACAGCCAGTGATTTTCATATTGAGCGCTACGTAACGTTGCCAACAAGAAAACATAAACAGCCTACTTACATAGAGAAAACATAAACAGCCTACTTACATAGCCCCATGCTCCCCACAAAAAATTTTACAAATTTTTTTTGGGCAGTGGCCAATAATGATTTGATAAAATTTTTCATAATTACAATAACAAAGAAATCAAATGCACACACTTATTGATACAATGTTGGTCAAAAGCTCAAATTTTCTCACAGTCCATAAAGACAGTCCTGATCGTTCATTACGGTAAAATAGTGGTGTTTTTCTCAAAGTCTGAGCAGTAGAAGAAAATGCACACGGAAGTAGTGGATTTCCATGCAGTCTTTAAGAAGTAGTGTGGTCCTTCCAACGGAAAGACAGTGCTGACTCTTGACATGCAGACAGGTAATGGGCCACAACATAGCAAACCCACAGCAGAGTCATTCGACGTTTTGAAGAATATTGGTAGGTAGGTCATCACAGAACAGACCCACTGTAGTTCTGGTAGAGATTACGGTATTGGTGGGCCACCAGAGGTGCAGACCCACTGCAGTCCTTGCAGAAATAATGGTATTGGTGGGCCACCAGAGGTGCAGACCCACTGTAGTCCTTGTAGAGATGGCCAGCAGCCATCTGTTGCGATTGTGCAGGTGCACATTCACCATCGAAGAGTCTTGGTGAGAATATAGCAAGTCCATAAACCACCACTTGTGTACTCACAAAAAAAAATTTTTGAAATGTCCTTAGAACCAGCAATGCTGTTATCCAGTCCCTTGCTGAATTAGTAACACACGTGCAAACACTAACAGTCCCTACTTCTCACATATTGTCCATATACTATGACCAACAGAAACGTGTGCAGTGAAATGTAACTTACAAGTTAATACTATCATGAACTGGTGACAATTACAATTTTATAACATAAGAATACAATAACCAAGGCACAGAATACATCATTAAAAACATAACAATACAGATAACATTTGTAGTACAGGCTTTACAAAAGAATCGAACTAACATATACATCAGTGGAATTGTGACATGAGTACATACATAAAAGATCACAATAACTTTTGAAACATCAACTTCACACATGAGCATTAGACAGAAAAGAATTAATAATGTCTAACTTCTTTACAAAGTAAATAACATATTATTAATGCCAATTATATTAGAGGATAACAGTATTCCTCATCATAGTGAATGTAGCTTAATATTAAAAGAAGAAAAAATTCTATGAAACTACAGAGAGACAGGAAGAAAACAAATATACAAGGGTACACAAACACATAGTGGGATAACACCAATAGGGAAAGGACAGGGTTTGTTTACTGCAGTATTTGCATGGAGATCTCCCTTTGTTCATCATTATTCCCAAAACGTCCTATCTAAGCCTGCTTTCTGTATTCTGTTCATATTTCTTTCAAAATAATTATTTCTGATTGTACAATACTCATTTGGGCCCAAATCTTTTTCATATAACTTTCAAAGCATTCTTTCCCTATTCTCCATAGTTAGGTTCTTATATAGTCCACCCCCTCTTAAGCTAACTTAAATCCACTGAGCTCAGATGCTAAACTAAGGGACGAGGCAATGCAGCAGCACAAAACAATTAACACAAGCAGCAATGACAAAAAATACAGATTGGCAAAGCTAGCAGCAGCAAATGTAATAACTTATATCAAAACATGACATAGCTCAAGCAGAAAAAAATATTACACTAAAAATGGCCATGTCTAATACCTATGTCACATCTTAACACTAGAGTGATGCATCACAATTTATTCTACAAAAGAAATTACCAAGTACTTGAAAAGAAAATTATGAATGCAGTTCCTGTGAAGGTAAATGTCACTTTGTGCTCCCTCATTTTTTTGAAAAAAATTATTATATACTCGATCTGTAGACAGAAAATATTTATATTAGTACATCTATAAAATTTTATTTTAACCAATGCTGCAGTGCAGCTACAAACTAGATATCAAATGAAATAACCAACTATGTACAAAGCAAAGCGTAAGAACATCATTCAATAGTCATGTGGCATTTCATAAGTAGTAAAAAAATCTCTCATCTAGAAAGACAGTAGTCATAGTCAGGTGTGTAGACAAACTATTTCTTGTCATTTCATTAGGCATTTCAGTAAATATCAGAAAGTACGATATGTTTCCAAGTAATTAGCGTGTCGGATTTGCGATGCTTTCTCTAAAGGAATGACAATGGCCAGGATAATGGCCTCCCTTTTTTTTTCCCTTCCTGTGCTCTGAAAGGCACGCGCCAATGGCCCTCTCTCCAGGCGTCCGACACAGCTGGGTGCCCACGACGCATTACGTGCAGGTGGTCACTTAACTTTCTTACGGAAATATTTACGACAGCAGTTTCCGCTACAGTGACAGTCTCACATAAAAATATTTCACAGGTCAAGAATTAGCGTTGCAAATCTGTAGAAAGAAAATCCTATAAATATAAGTGTCCAAATAAAATATTCGTCAGCATTGTGATACAGTCACGCATTTACGCACATTTCATAACTCTTAAAGTACGATTCTTGGTTTCCAACAACCTTTTCCACAAATCAGAGTCCCTAATCACTACTCATTACTCCTTACCTTATTACACATATACGTATCCATCGACACTCGTCAATATTTCGTCATTATAAATATGAAGCATAATCAAATAACTCATATAGCCTCAGCCTATTAATCATAAACATACCTCAGCAGCATAATACACATCGTCGTCATAAAAAAAACATCATAACACCTCAGTCAAATCTCAAAATCGTCGTAGCTTCCTCCAATAATAAAAAAAATTCTCTGCTCATTTCAATAGTGTCATCTACCTCAAACGTACTTTAAAAATCATGAATCCATACCAAATATATCATTCAAAGCTCTCGTAGTATCACAATGATTCCGAAAAAATATGAACAGTTTACAAAGTACAGACAAAATACAGTTTCATAAGTGTGAAGTTATCCAACTGTGTAATTACGTAAACATCTGTCACTGATATAGTAAAATAAATGTTTGTCTCTCTCAGTTAAATGATCAGATAGCTGTGTAATTTGTGTGTTAGAGAAATATGGTACCGATGTGTGAAGTTGTATAAGCAAATACCATATTAGCTAGGGCTCCTTGTGTTTGCCAAACACATGGTACACAAAGTAGGCGTATACCCCCCTGAGGATAAATGTAATTATACTCCCAGGTGTTACAAATTACAGCAATGGAATGAAATGTATCATGGAAAAACTTCGTATCATTGTACTTCAAATATCTTTAAAAATAAATGTTTTAAGTACAAAATTAATCACTCAAATGCGTGTCCTGTAGCGCTAAATGTGCGTCTTGTTGCAACATAATCTCTGTGGAAGTGTCGTAGTTATCGTCCTCCGAAAGCTAAGTTCTGCAGAAGTCAATGTACTTACCTCATAATACACAAAAGTGAAATGCTTTGGGTATAAATGTCTTAGTTATTACGCTTATTGCCGTAATGAGGAAAGTACTGTACTGTAACGTATTGTTGTGCTACGGAAAAGGCAGTCTCATTCTAGCTATACCACAAAAGTTACTACTAAAACCTGTTTTACTTTCCAGAATAAAACAGAAAACTGTGCAGATATAAAACAGAAACACTGCAAAAGCAACATTGTAAATTGTCACTCATTAGTAGCGTCGTGATAAAATCGTGTAGCTGTCACATAAACTAACCACTGTGCCGTCTGGTATCTCACAGAAAGTACTTTAAACCCAGAATGTATTTTCAAGTAAACCAAAATGTTGCATTAAAATCTCATTAACAGTACTGGTAAATGTTCTAAGTATGTAAGCCTTATAGTCATTCCATAATCGTGCAACTAACAAGCAAGAATGTACACACACAATACCACTGTGACGTCTGTTCACTATAACAATGCATTCGTCATTTCTGTTTCAATAAGTTCTCTTGGTTCTTGACTGGATATTTCACTTCAAACATTGTTGTATGTTAACAGATTCTAAGTCTGACAAAGCATATTAGTAATGTGAAGCGAAAAATTTAATGACAAAGACAAAGTTAAAAAGCAGATTATCTTTCAATAAATGGTTTTACATGTGAAACCTGGAGTAAACCTTTACTCTTCATAGTACTCAGAGTTTGAACTTGAATGCAATTGTCATGCGGTATACGTCGGCAAAGAATACTGAAATTTTTCTCAAGGTTAGAGTCTATGTTATTTTTCTCTGAGCCAGCCGGCGCACGTGGGTGCCTGCGGCGCGAGTCATTGTCTCTCTCTTTGTTGGCGCGCGTTGTTATTGGGATTAGGAGACCTAACTTCTACAAATTCGCCTTGCCGAGAGGGCCCAGCTCTGTTAGAATCCTGCCAGTTCTGATGAAATTCACGTTTGTCGTTTTGTCGGTAGTTTACATAGTTTCTTGTTTGTCGGTCATGTGGTGGAGAATTTCTCCCTGAATCGTAACTCTGCGCCGAACTGTTGCGTCTGAAGTTATTCTGCCTCCCTTGATAATACTCGTTTTGGTTCCCATATTGTCTGTTTCTCTGATTGTCTCTTTGATAGTCACTACCGCGGAGAGGTGATCTTTCCCTGTAATTATTACTACTCTGCCAACGGTTGTAATACGGGTGGTGTCTGTTTCGGTCACAATTTGTGTTGTGAGAATAGCCTTGTCACGTCCAGTTATTATTTCTTTCATCGCGGAATTGCGACTGATGTGATCTGTAATTGTTGTGCTCCTGCGTTCCGCGATTGTCAGTGTCACTTTCCAGTTCTTGTAACAGTCCCTGAAAAGCTTCAATGTCGTCTTTGCAACGTCCTGCCAAAATAATATGTCGTAAATGTTCAGGTAATTTGATTAAGCAAATGCAGATGAGTTCTGAGGGGCTGTATGGGTTTGTCAGGTACTGATTCTTGTGCAACATGTTTTCAAAATATTTCACAAGACTGGAGAATTCAGATTGTTCGAAATGTTTCATCATTATGATGCCATGTTTTACGCGGTCTTGTGTGGCTTGAGACCAATATGCTGAGAGGAAGGCATGGTAAAATTCTCCTTCACTGTGGCAATCGTGAATGACCGATCGCATTCTTACAGCTGGTTCATTCTCTAAATAGCCACACATGAATTCTAATCTGTGTTCTAACGACCAGTTGGGAGGAAAACAATGAGAGAATTGATGGAGCCATGCTTGTGGATGAATGTCGTTGCCAGAATTCTTAAATGTTTTGAATTTACGTGTAGTAATGAACAGCTTATAGTCGAAATCATCATGTCGGCAAGTCGCATGTCGGTCATTGTTACGTCGTTTCGGCGGTTCCATCTCAAAATTCGGCGTACCTTGCCAACTTCTTTCACAATTTCCGAAGTGCCCTGTGTTGTTATTTTGTGTCTGTTCCGTATTTGTATGTCCCTCTTCCCGTATTGGGGCGCGAGTGTCCTCTGAAATACGTAATTCTTGTACTACTTGTGCCAACTGATCTTGCACTTCCCGGATTTCTCTTTTGTACTGTGTATTGATTTGATTTTGATTTTGTTTGAATTTTCTAATTTGTTCATACTCTTCAGTGTCCATGAAGGCTACAGGTGTTGTGTCATTCAGATCATCATCTACCTTTGTAGATAAGTTAGTGAACTGATCTGAAAGTTCGGCTACTTTATCCGATAGTGAAATCATTTCCTCTCTATGTTTTTCTGAACCAAGTTTCAAAGTGTCCATTTGTGTTGAAATCGTGTCTACTGTGACCTTTAAGTTTTCCTGAGTTTTTGCAAGTTGCATAACCGTTTCGGTAGATGCAACTGAGTCAAATTTTGCTTGCAAGGTCTCATGATTTTCATGAACAATAGTTTGCAGTTCTTTTATGGCTGCTTCGTGATTCTGTAGTGCATTTTCATGACGCGAAAAAATAGGTTGGAAATGCTCACAAATTTGTGTTTTTACGTCATTACAGACTTTTTGACATTTCGATTCAATGTGATGTAACTCAGCAGTTAAATCCTCACGTGTTCGTTCAAGAGTTTGCTCCAATGAGTCTAATTTTTTAAGATTTTGTTCCATTGTGTCTAACTTTTGAAGCTTTTGCTGTGTTAGTCTCTGATTTTGTTCCATTGTGTCTAACTTTTGAAGCTTTTGCTGTGTTTGTCCCATTTGTTGTATTAATTGTAATAACAATGCATTGGTGTCTGAAACATGTTCCTCAGTGCTTTTCGGCAGTGAATTTACACCGGAAACATTCACATTTTGACAAGCAGAAAATGTGTCTTGACTTATTTGAGAAAACGGTGAGGATCCAAAACCTGAATCTACAGTATTTGCGAGATCGTGTCGTGTCATTTCGGCTTCCTGAGGCGAGCTATTGCCGACCGATCGATCGATAATGCTTCCCTCTTCACTGATTGTTTCACTGTCCACGCCATTGTTTGCCGCCCGCTCCATTTCCCTATGCACAATTACCAAATTACTACTTTGAACATCAGTTAATTCATTACTCGGTGGCGCTAACACACTGCTTTCATTTTCACTGTCATTTCTCAGTTTACTTTGGAGCCTAGTATTACGTTTTTCACACGCCATTATTGTCACAGTATTTCACACGACAACACAGAAAAACACAATTTGAAGAGCAAAAATAAGAGAACACATTAACATAACACTAAAAATAATATCTAGTTAATTGCAGCTGCGAAATACTTGGTGCAAATCTACATGCATGCCACAACTGTTTTACTGTACAACAATGAAAGACTGCAACTACAAAGGAGATTTTCTCTACAATTACGCGCTAGCAATAAACAAAATCTACACTAATTAAACAAACTACAACAAAAGATCAGAAGATTCCAGTGAGGTATCCTCGGCTAAGGGTCGACATATGAAACTTCCCCTTTTTACAATTATACATGACTGTGCTTAACCTGACACACAATATTTAGTTAGCGCAACGCAATCTGACTTTCAAAATTCCCTACAAAAGAATGGCCCTGACTAACACTAAACTATACCATTCACAAATCACTTACCTCACAAAAATCTTCGCTGCTCAAGCTACTGCAATACAGCGAGCGCCACTACTGCCAGCTAAATAAAAGATTCAAACTATGGAAGGCACTAACTACTGATAGGGATGGTTAGCAAATGAAAGATATTAATAGAGAACAAACAATGTATTTACCTTGATATCATCATATATAAATATAGCAGTTCATGACAAATTTCAAAACTCCGCCATCTCTCTCCCCACATCCACCACTGCTGGCGGCTCACCTCCAACTGCGCAACGCTACGCGCTGTTCACAGCCAGCTGCCTAACACTACAATGGCGAGTATTACAACAATGCAAAGCAGCCACAGACTGCACACAGCACAGCCAGTGATTTTCATATTGAGCGCTACGTAACGTTGCCAACAAGAAAACATAAACAGCCTACTTACATAGAGAAAACATAAACAGCCTACTTACACATCATGATGATCGCATCCGTGTTTGGCGACATCGCGGTGAACACGCATTGGAAGCGTGTATTCGTCATCGCCATACTGGCGTATCACCCGGCGTGATGATAGGTGGTGTCACTGGTTACTCGCGTCGGTCACCTCTCGTTCCCACTGACGGCACTTTGAACAGAGGACGTTACATTTCAGACATGTTACGATCCGTGGCTCTACCCTTCATTCGATCCTTGCGAAACCCTACATTTCAGCAGGATAATTCACGACCGCATGTTGCAGGTCCTGTACGGGCCTTTCTGGATACAGAAATTGTTTGACTGCTGCTCTGGCCAGCACATTCTCCATATCTCTCACCAATTGAAAACGTCTGGTCAATGGTGGCCGAGCAACTGGCTCGTTACAAAACGCCAGTGACTACTCTGGATGAACTGTGGTATCGTGTTGAAGCTGCATGGGCAGCTGTACCTGTACACGCCATCCAAGCTCTGTTTGACTCAACGCCCAGGCGTATCAAGGCCGTTATTACGGCCAGAGGTGGTTGTTCTGTGTACTGATTTCTCAGGATCTATGCACCCAAATTGCGTGAAAATGTTATCACATGTCAGTTCTAGTATAATATATTTGTCCAATTAATATCCGTTTATCATCTGCTTTTCTTCTTGGTGTAGCAATTTTAATGGCCAGTAGTTAATATTTATAAAGTTTGAGCATTGGTACTTAAAATAACAGCTGTGGTGGTTTTCTTAAGATTCACTTTACTTAGCTGTGGGAGCACAACATGATAGAGATTATTTAATGTTAAGTAGTCTGTTTACGGTGTAATTCGACGTCATTACGATATGTCGTGCAAATGACGTATCGAACACGCAAGTAATTAACCGTCTCCATGCACAGGGTGGCAATGGGCTGCCAGAGGACAGGAGCTGTCACAGTGGCAGTTGGGGGTGTCAGCCCTCTCGTTCCTCGTATCCGCTCGAGTGGGAAGGGGTGTCGCCCTCCCTGTCGCCGAAGGGCCTGATTAGTGGCGCTGAGGGCGCGCTGTCGCCGGCTCCAGGAATAGCGGGCACCCTCGTACACCCGGCTGTGTCGCGTCTCGTCGGTCTTATTTCTGTGCGCACCACTGGAAACCACAACCCGTAGAATTGGCATTTGACTCATCACCACATCAGCGCTTATTAACGAAAGTGCCTTTATATTGGGTACCAATCGAAATGTGTGACTGAACTGAGGAGTTATTGGTAGCGAGGGTGCAGCATAGTGTCTTGGATAGAGTGTCATCAACAGAAGTACAAGTAACTAACTTCAGGAGAATCGCAGGGAAGCGTGTTTGCATTGTCTATCAATGACGTAACAGGCAGTATTAATACGAGGGCCATTAAACAATGCAACTCCTTTTTTCTCTGCCAATTTTGGTTGAAGAACTACAGAATTTGTAATGGGACGTCGTAGACTATTCCCACTTCAGCCCCTATAGTTTCATGAAGTTCCGACAGGTGGAAGCGGTATGCGTAGCCTTCAAAATGGGCTCTGTAACGCTTTCCAAGCAGAGAGTTCTCACTGAGTTTCTTTTGGCGGATATTCATAGACGCTTGCAGAATGTTCTTCGAAATGAAACAAAAGCACGGCGAGTCGCTGGGCGAGGCGTCTTTCGTCATCGCAACAAGGTCGCTCAAACCTGTCCGATCTTCTGTGTGCCGTCCGGCCGCCCATAGCTGAGACTCCCGCAGTGCTGGAACGTGCGGACAGTCTCATTCAAGGTGACTGGCGGATGACAATCAAACACCTCGCTGCACAACTGGACGTCTCTGTTGGTAGTGTTGACACACTCGTCCACCAGTTGGGCTATTCAAAGCTGTGTGCCAGGTGGTTTCCTCGCCACGTAACACAAAACCAAAGTGCAACAAAGGACCATTTGTGCGGAATTGCTTGTACGTTACAACGACGATTATGACAAATTTTTGTCGAACATCGTAACAGGCGATGAAATACGGGCTCATTACGTCGAACCGAAACGAAGCTGCAATTCACGAAGTGGAAAACGTTCAAAGCCACACCATCATCCGGTAAAGTCATGGCGACGGTCTTCTGTGATACTGAAGGAGTTATTCTGTTTGATGTCTTGCCTCATGATGCAAGGATCAACTCTGAAGTGTATTATGCTACCCTCAGGAAATTGAATAAACGACTTCGCCACAAATATGTAAACGAACTTCTCCTTCTGCATGACGACACAAGACCTCACACAAGTCTGCGCGCCCAAGAGGAGCTGTTCTTCAGCCAGTCGTTATAGCCGAGCGGTTCTAGACGCTTCAGTCCGGCACCACGCTGCTGCTACGGTCACAGGTTCGAGTCCTGCCTCGGGCATGGATATGTGTGCTGTCCTTAGGCTAGTTCGGTTTAAGTAGTTCTAAGCCTAGGGGACTGATGACCTCAGCTGTTAAATCCCATAGTCCTTAGAGCTCTTTGAACCATTTGACGGTTCTTCCTCATCCACCATACGACCTGGATCTCTCGCCTTCTAACTTCCATGTGTTTGGCACAGAGAAGGACGGGGAGGTTATTGATGCAGCAAGATGTTGACTCAACGTGAACCAGCGGAGTGGTACCACGAGGGCATAAAGGCCCTCCGAGTAATGTGGCGTAAGACCGTGTAATTTAACGGAAACTGTGTTGAAAACTTTGGCTTTGTAGCCAAAAGAGTGGAGAATAATTGAATCCTGAAAAAACCCAACCTGCTTTCAGAAAAAGAAAATGTGTTGCTTTACTTATTGAACGCTCCTCGTAGTAACCTCAGGCTCTTTTTAGATGGTGCAGTTATCGACGTTATATGATCAAAAACATTCGGTTACCCTTTTCTTGTGCATTTGTCTCACACCGCCCCACGATCGGCATGGTTATTATCGGATTTGGCATGCTTGATTTAAGGGATGGCCGGATCCTCTTCCTCTCGGCACCTCGCAACGCTCTGGGAAGAAGTATGTGTACTCAAGTGGTCTGCATATAGTGTTTTTCAGGTGAAAGTGAGCTAAAATTTTCTAAATGTTTTCGATTCATGTTACTAAGTTCGGGCTTGGATATCGTCCTGGTATTTACCTAGTAGGAAACCGGCTAAAAGCAACATCGCCGGCAAGTGGACCACGGTCGTCGTTAATCCGCCGGACGAATTCAAGCTGGGGCCGGCGCAACTGCCTGCCCCAGAAGCGGCGCTTTAATACGCACAGCTGTCCGGGCAAGTCCGTATGTAATACAGAATTAACCACTAGATATCAGTGAAATGCCTTTTTATTCCAGTCTCTGATCACAAATGAATTCTTTAGACGATGACCGGTTTTAGTCTGTAATGACCATCCTCAGATCTTTTTTACACCATCTGAGGATGGTCATTACAGACTGAAACCGGTCATCGTCTAAAGAATTCATTTGTGATCAGAGACTGGAATAAAAAAGCATTTTACAGTATTGGATCACTGTCTGTATACGCGATTATGTCGCAGTTGGTGAAGATATCAGTGAAATGAGGCGAGGAGTATTGTGTTGTCAGTAAGGAAACAGTAACTGCACGTTACCTCCCCGTTACTAATCGGCCTATCCTGCTTGCGATTTAAAATATGACCGTGGATCGCGTGTATGCCTAATGGATTTTTACTAATTGGATAAGACTATCTTTCCCTAAGAAAGAGTACCGATAAGTAGGAGGAAAGGGTACATGAGACCCTTCTGATGGAAAAGTCTACTAAAAATAAAAAAAAGTAATTAAACAAGGTTATAATTTGGAAAAATGAAAGTTATTTTGTGCATTCACTCACGAACAACAGTGGACAGAAAACAGTGCGAATAAAAAGTTACACTAATAAACAAAAAGGAAATAATTAACGGTCGCCAGCCCACAAGGGCAATTCACATCCAAAATCCTGTACGAGATGATGGGAAAGAAAAACATGTATTATTAAACACTGACGTGGCAGCTGAAGGTTATCACGTCTTTTGACACTAACTTTAAGTGAGTACGTAATGATAAAGAAAACTGAGAGGTCACTCTTATGTTATGTTTGTCATTAAATTTTGAGGAGGAGGAGGATATTAGTGTTTAACGTCCCGTCGACAACGAGGTCATTAGAGACGAAGCGCAAGCTCGGGTGAGGGAAGGATGGGGAAGGAAATCGGCCGTGCCCTTTCAAAGAAACCATCCCGGCATTTGCCTGAAGCGATTTAGGGAAATCATGGAAAACCTAAATCAGGATGGCCGGAGACGGGATTGAACCGTCGTCCTCCCGAATGCTAGTCCAGATTAAATTTGGAAAAAAATAAATAAATAAATAAACAATCGAGTAATGACTTGAAAATATGCGATTAAACTGTATGTTAGTATTTAACTTCGTTACGTGAACAATGACTTTCAGTGACCTCAGCGTAACGTCAGCAAAGAAATTTAGAAAAAAAGCAAGCAGTTTTTACTTTGCAGTTACTTATTTTGCAAATTGGATTTCAAATTATTGTCTGAACAACTGAGCCTTTTCTTACTGACTTGAACAGAAATAAATAATAGAATATGTACCAAAACAAACAGCCATGGGCTCCAAATTATATGTAAAATAAATAAAACTTCCGCACCCTTAATTTGTGCATTTATTCAGGCTTGAATTTTTTCCAGTGATTGATTCTCAAACTTGAAAAATGAAATTGCTTTACATTACTCATATACTGTAGTCTGTGTTGTACAACAGTTAATTGAAAGTAGACTGAGGCTAAAATTCTTAAAAGTGAAATTATTCCTTAATAAACTGGCTGTAACTATTCGTTTCTTACGACACTCGGTTAGCATATAAGGAAAAAAAAGAAACAAGGACCCTGCTTGGTAACAATGTCTGAGGACAATGAGGACACAAGCGCCCTGAGTTTAACTGATTATTATTTAAAGAAATTTTATCAATCAAATCACATTCAGTTGCGCTGCTGGGTTAGCAGTTAATACTTCCCACCAATGAACATCTTACTTCAATGCTGTGCATATGACGAAACTCGGAGCCGATGACGAATCTTTGCTGCTGGAACTGCTGCTGTTGTTGAAGACGGTAGCATATTGTGGAGCCACGGCTAATTACAGGAATGGGCAACTGTAATCACTACAGCCTCTTCCGCCCGCCCACTGTCCTTACTCCTGCTACTAGAGATCTGGCTGGCGCGCGTACGTGATGCCGCCGAAAATGGTACTCTCTACTGCGAGAGCGTTAACACCACACTTCCGCACACTACAAGCACTGGAACGTCTTCCCCGAGCGGTCTAAGGCCGTTGCGCTGCAGTCATGGACTGTGCGGCTGGTCCCGGCGGAGGTTCGAGTCCTCCCTCGGGCATGGGTGTGCGTGTTTGTCCTTAGGATAATTTAGGTTAAGCAGTGTGTAAGCTTAGGGACTGATGATCTTAGCAGTTCAGTCCCATAAGATTTCACACACATTTGAACATCTGAACGTGTCCCTCTTTCCACGCGCTCCGCGCAGCAACTCCCTACCCAAAGATTTTACAATGCACAAGCACTACTATTATCGTTGCTAGCCGATGCAAATAACAATTCTTTTGGTTTTCCCCAGAGCTTATAAGTTTCACAGTGAGACAAAGATAAATACAATAAAATGTCAACAGACTTCCACCTAAATTTACACATACAGTGAAGCAATGTCCTTACTTATTAAAAGAAAGCATTTAAATTACAAACATTTACATACAATTCAGCAAAAAAAAAAAAAAAATTATATATCGGTAGCAGGTGCCATGCATCCTGCATTTTCGATGTTACAATGAGAATGGAGCAACCAGGTGATTTCAGTAACGTGGACTGGTCACAGGATGTCACCTGGCTAATAAATCTACCAGGGACATTTCTACCTATCTAGAGCCTCGCAGAACGACTGTTGGCGATGTAACAGTGACGTGGAAATGCTAAGGAACAACCAAAACTAAACCAAAACCGGGCAGACCTCACATACTTACGTACACAGAACGTCGAACATTGCGGAGAGCTTTTGTTATAAATGGATGAAATAGTTGGAAGTAATCACTCACGAGTTCCAAAGTGCTACCAGCAGTCCAGCTAGCACAGTGACAGTGCGCAGAGCGTGAAAAAGAGTGGTCGAGTAGTTCCTCATAAGCCACACATTTCTGTAGTCAGTGCTAAGCGATGCTTAAGGTCGTGTAAAGAACGGCCACTGGGATAATGGATGACTGGAAACGAATGCTTTTCAGTGACGATCCTGCAGACAATCCGGCGGAAGGGCTTGGGTTTGACGAATGGTTAAAGAACGTTACTTGTTATGTGTTGCCAATGGTGAAGGACAGAGGAAGTGGCTTTACGATACCTGGCTGTTTTTCACGGTTAGGGTGCGGTCCTCTTATTACCCTTAAAAAGACGCTGTATGTGGAAGGACATGCCAAATTTTACTGCACTGTGCACAGAGTAAAGAGGTGGAACAACTCGGAGTCGATAATCGATTGTATTAGGATGACAATCTACCCTGTCAGGAAGCAGCATCTGTGAGGCTGTGTTTGGTAGACAATAACACTCCTGGAATGGACTGGTCTGACCAGAGTCCCGATCTGAACCCATTGGAATGTGTTTGAGATGAGTTAGAACATCACCTCGCTCCAGAACCTTAGCGTCCAATATCACTACCTTCTTACGTTTCAGCTGTTACGAAAGAATGGGCTGCCATTCCTCCACTGACATTCAGACACGTTACTAAAACTGTTCCCAGCAGAATTTACGCTGCCGTAAAGGCGAAGTGTGGATACAATAACATATTATTGTCCACTCGTAGGTGTCCGGATACTTTTGATCGCATAGTGTGTAATGATGGACGATCTGATATACTCATATCTTCATAAAATTTCAAGTTCGTGCAGAGATGAAACTTCTTGCCAGATTAAAGCTATGTGCCGGACCGAGACTCGAACTCGGGATTTCGTGCAAAGATGGTCAACTTGCTTTAAATTTTCAGAAATGTAAAAGTCCGCACTTCACAAAAATATAGCACTCTATGATTACAATATCAATGAGTCACAACTGAAGTCCATGTGTAACAATTTGTAGGGCTACGACATAGAATAAAAGTAAATGTCGTGTGGCTAGGGCATCCCGTCGGGTAGACCGTTCGCCGGGTGCAAGTCTTTCGATTTGACGCCACTTCGGCGACTTGCGGTTCGATGGGGATGAAATGATGGTGATTAGGACAACACAACACCCAGTCCCTCAGCGGAGAAAATCTCCGGGAATCGTACCCGGGCCCTTAGATTTTGACATTCTGTCGCGCTGACCAGTCAGCTACCGGAGAAGGACGCGACATGGAATGATCACTTGGACTCAACCGCAGGTAAGGCAGACAACACATTTCGGTTGATAGGGATGATGCTGGGAAGTGTACAAGGAGGCTGCTTACAATACACACGTGGGACCCATCGTACAATACTTCTCATATCAGGTGATAGTGAACGTGTGTAAAGAAGTGTAGGGCGCATGGTCACGGGATCGTTTGACCCATGAAAGCCTGTTTACGAAATTTCAAGAAACAATTTTAAGTCAAGAATCGAAGCATGTACTTAGCTCCCTAAATTACATTGCCACCAACGTCCGAAAAAAATGGAGAGCGCTAGGCTGATTACCTGGATATTTATAGTGTCAGTAACGCATTGATTCAGCCTTTTCTGCAATCAAACTTCCGAAATATGACATTATATATAAGCTGCCCAATATTGATTATTTTTATTACTCGTTTGCCACCGAAAGTTCTGGTTTGATACGGCCGCCACGAATTTCTCTCTTGTGCCAACCTCTTTATCTGAGAGTAGCACTTGCGTTTCACGTCTTCAGTTATTTGTTGGATGTATTCCAATCTCTTGTCTTCTCCTACAGTTTTCACCCTCTAGAGCTTCCTTTAATATCATGGAACCTATTTCCTGATGTCTTAATACACGTTCCATCACCCTGTCCTTTCTTCCTGTCGGTGTTTTCCATATGTTTCTTTCTTTGACTGTTCTGCACAGACCCTCTTCGTTTCTTATCAGTTCAACTAATTTTCAACATCTTTCGATAACATCACATCTCAAACTCTGTTTTATTTCCTGGTTGTCCCACAGCGCAGTATTCACTACCATTCAGTGCTGTGCTCCAAACTTACATTCTCAGAAATTTCTTCCTCGGGTGCAGGTCGATGTTTAATACTAAGAGACTTCTATTGATCAGGAATGTCCTCTTTGCCTGTGTTAATGTGGTTATTATGGTTTCTTAGGATATGCCAATTTTATTTTCAGATCCCCATTTGGCCATTGTGAAACAGATTTGTGGTTTTCCTAAGTCAGTACAGCAGGATGCCAGCGTAATTCATTCCATATGGCCACAACCGATCCGTTCTCCAAACCCTACCCAGTCTGAGCTCTAATGTTTCAACATAGACGGTAAACTTTATTCTAGTTCCTCCTTTTCTACGAAAACTTTTTCTGTAAGTTATGTTGCTCTTCTGCGCGTACACACTTACTAGTTGGCGAACAATTTTGTAACCTTGTATAGAGGATTTAGTGTGCGTATGTGTGTGTGTGTGTGTGTGTGTGTGTGTGTGTGTGTGGCGGCGGCAGGCACTCTAACTCATGTTTACTATGCTTAATTGGGTTGAGAAGAGAGATCCTGCCTGGCCATTCGATTTCATTCACTGTCTCTCTCCCTCCTCACTTCCCCCCCCCCCCCCCCCTTCCACATTAAAGCGAGGGTTGCAGCTATTAACCTTAGCCTTTTTTCCGTAAACTGTAGGAATCTGTAAAATAAAAGCTTTGTACATGAAGAGACTTATGAATTTCGCTGTTTATCGGGATGTCAGGAATCTATATTACTAATCCACAATCAGCCACTGGAACTGTACTGACCAATAAAAAATATAAACACCCGTGGTGGAACGAAGATTGTCATGAAGCAATTGAAAAGCGAAGACAGGCTTGGATAAAATGGAATAGCAAGAAAACCTCCGAAAATCACGAAAACTTCTTGAAGGTTAGGAAAGATACATCAAAAGTACTGAGAACAACTAAGAGACTCTTCAACAAAAACCAAATCGATGAAATAGAAGCAAATTTTAGAAGACATCACACTCGGGAATTTTATAAAGCCTTTAAATCACAACTATCGAAGTTTAAACCTCCTACGTTACATATAAGAGGACTCGATGGAAAACTAAATTTGAATGACAAATCATGTGCTGCAGCTTTTGGAAATTACTTTTCATCCCTACTGAATGCTGAAAATCCAAATGAAAAGCTTGATATCTATCCTACTGTTCCTCCTGCAGATAGTCCCCTTCCCACATTAGATGAAATCATGAAAACTATACAAGGTTTGAAAAATAACAAACCTGGAGGTGAGGATCGCATCTTGGCTGAAATGTGGAAATAGGCAGATCATTTTTCCCTAATTCTGTTTGGGAGTGGAACAGGGAGAGAAGATGCTAGTTGTGGTACGAGGTACCGTCCACCACGCACCGTATGGTGGATTGCGGAGTATGTATGTAGATGCAGATGATACAATAAAACATCTCCATGATATCATAGTGAAGATATGGGAAACTGAAACTCTACCTCCAGATTGGACCGTAGCAATTATTCGTCCACTTCATAAAAAAGGAGATAAGAGTGATCTGAATAATTACCGAGGAATCTCTTTGCTACCAACGACGTACAAGATCTTTTCCAGACTGTTGTTAAACAGAGCTGAATCAGTCTTAGATCAACAATTGGGCGAATATCAAGCTGGTTTCAGGAAATCAAGATCCTGTGCAAAGGAGATCCATGACCTAAAATCTGTTATATCATACGCCAAATCAAGATCAAAAACGTTTGTTGTGACCTTTGTCGACTTTCAAAAAGCGTATGACTCAATTGATCGAGAAACAATAAAGAACACTCTTGCCGAATTTGGTCTAGATAGGAAAACAGTCAATCTGATGAGCGTCACTTTAAATAACACAGTGTCAAAGGTCAAGTTCAGAGGCGAACTATCAGAATTTGAAATCTGTATAGGGGTGAGACAAGGTGACCTGCTCTCTCCATTGCTTTTCAACTGTGTCCTGGAAAAGGTAGTCAGAGAGTGGAAAACAACCGTACCGGCAGGTTATGGGATTCAAATTGGACACAAAAGAAATGGCCTTAATGGAAACTGTTTTGCTTTTGCTGATGATCTGGCACTCACTGCAAATAATATTGACGAAGCTAAGGTTCAAGTGTGCAGCCTACAAACAATTGCTGCTAAGACGGGCCTAAAAATAGCAATTAACAAAACTAAATTCATCACAAACATCAAACACGCTTCTCCTCATATTGAAATACAAGAGAAAATCAAGCAGTTGAAGAAATTTAAATATCTTGGAGAAATAATTACACCGGACGATTCAGAAAATGCAACTGTAGAAAGTAGGTGTTCTAAACTAGAAAGTGCTTTTCATCCGTGCAAAGACTTACACAAAGCAAAAGCCTGTCTTTAAACCTAAAACTTTTTCATTATAACACCATAATTAGACCGTCAGCTTTGAATGCATCAGAATGTTTAAACACGATGAAGAAAGGACCACTACGAAAACTTGAAATAAAAGACCGGAAAATTGAGGAAAATCCATGGCCCTATCAAAGAAAACGGAGAATTCCGCCAAGAGACAACTGTGAATTATACGAACATACAGAAGACATTGTTACCAGCGTGAGGAAGCGGAGAATGATGTTTTTTGGTCATCTGGAAAGAATGAACCCGTAAAGACTTACTTATCGCATACATTCATCAATTTCAAAAGCAAAATCGTGTTCAAAATGGGCAAGCCAAGTTAAAAAGGATTTACAGGAAGCTGAAATTTCATTTGATGACATTCAGGATCGAGAAGTTTTCAGAGACAAACCTTATTTCTCTTACTACGCCATTTCCACGTCCTGCCTGCAAATGATCAAAGCAGAGAAAAGAAGCACAGTCAGCCAAAACGAAAATCTGCAGCCAAAAGAAGAAAACACAAACAGGGAAGAGATAAAAATCTTTGTGGTCTATAGCAGGCCGAAACGATAGAAAAAAGAAAAGAAAAAAAAAGTCCACACTATCCCTAAACCCCATACCGGTTGCAGGTTGTCTATCTATCAGCTTCAGGAGGCAACAGTAATTTGATTTTCAGTATTTCGCGTAATTATTGACTTAGTTCAAAAATTTAAGAGGTATAACCTAATGTTAAACGTTACACACGCTGAAAGAAGTATTACAGTTAGAAACTGTGTATACGTCTTGGGGCACTGTAAATGATGGCGCACGTCCAGTATGTCAGAATGAAAGCACTTAGCAACTTTCACCAAACTTTATACAAATTTTAAAACCTTTACGAAAGTTCTTGTCGCTAACATGTTCCACAAAAGATGAAAAAAAAAAGTTTATCTGCTACTACATTTTCGTTATTCATACAAACTTCAGCACCAGGCATAAAGTTTTCGTTTATTATTTTTTTCGACTCTATTCGCAACATAGTTTGCAGACAATATCCACATACATCACTGGCTTTACGGCAAATTTTATCATTGCACTACACATAGTTCAGGAGCTATGACGTCAGGAATATTTACGTGGGTGACAAACTAGATTTTGCTTAAGATGGCAAGTAGTAAAACTTCAAAAAACCGCATTACTTCTTTACTACTGACTCCATTCGTAACACACTTTTCAGAGAGTATCCACATGTACCACTGAATGAACCTGCAGTGTTATATCACTGTATGGCGCATAGCTCAGGAGATATGACGTCATAGACGTTGAAAAACTAGCTCTTCTTAAAACGGAGCCCAAATTACTCTGATTATATTCATCCTTTGCTTCATAATGAGAGCACATTGTGACTTCCAACAAACTTAAAGCATAATTACAAACCTTTCCCAAACTTTTGTTCTCTCACATGCTTAAATTCAAATATTTAAGACACTAACTCATTTCTAAAGTAATCAGAGGTTAGAAACTGTTTTACACATGAGACTTCGATTCTTTAAAGAATCGTGGGTTGATTGGTTATCACTAATCCAATGCACCGTAGTTGAAGTTATTATATCATGCAACTTAGTCAAATAAAGACAATGTTGCAGACCGTGGCTGTTACATAAAATAAACTGTTGATGGTGTACAACAACCAGACACAAATTCGTTTCAGGCCAATTTATTCAAAAAGTGCCGTTACTAGTTTCGAATTTTGCACAGTTCATCATCAGATGATTTTCATGCTTCCTCGAAACGAATGATACACTGCTTTCTTGCGAATTGCTGTGGAATGTCCATCTGGCGCATTTGTTTCTGCAGTCTTCTTAGAATGAAATAAATTCTCAAAAAGCAAAGCACTTCGTCTTCAGGCCAGAAGTGGCCCACCGGAACCATCCGACCGCCGTGTCATCCTCAGATGAGGATACTGATAGGAGGGGCATGTGGTCAGCACAACGCTTTCCCGGTCGTTATGATGGTTTTCGTTGACCGGAGCCGCTACTACACTACTGGCCTTTAAAATTGCTACACCAAGAAGAAGTGCAGACGGTAAACGGGTTTTCATTGGACAAATATATTATACTACAACTGACATGTGGTTACATTTTCACGCAATTTGAGTGCATAGATCCTAAGAAATCAGTACCCAGAACAACCACCTCTGGCCTTTATTACGGCCTTGATACGCATGGGCATTGAGTCAAACAGAGCTTGGATGGTGTGTACAGGTACAGCTGCCCATGTAGCTTCAACACGATACCACAGTTCATCAAGAGTAGTGACTGGCGTATTGTGACGAGCCAGTTGCTCGGCCACCATTGAGCAGACGTTTTCAATTGGTGAGAAATCTGGAGAATTTCCTGGCCAGGGCAGCAGTCGAGCTTTTTCTGTATCCAGAAAGGCCCGTACAGGACCTGCAACATGCGGTCGTGGATTATCCTGCTGAAATGTAGGGTTTCGCAGGGATCGAATGAAGGGTAGAGCCACGGGTCGTAACACATCTGAAATGTAACGTCCTCTGTTCGAAGTGCTGTCAATGCGAAGAAGAGGTAACCGAGACGTGTAACCAATGGCACCCCATATCATCACGCCGGGTGATACGACAGTATGGCGATGACGAATACACGCTCCCAATGTGCGTTCACCGCGATGTCGCCAAACACGGATGCGACCATCATGATGCTGTAAACATAACCTGGATTCACCCGAAAAAATGACGTTTCGCCATTCGTGCAGCCAGGTTCGTCTTTGAGTACACCATCGCAGGCGCTCCTGTCTGTGATGCAGCGTCAAGGGTAACCGCAGCCAAGGCCTCCGAGCTGTTAGTCAATGCTGCTCCAAACGTCGTCGAACTGTTCGTGCAGATGGTTGTTGTCTTGCAAACGTCCCCATCTGTTGACTCAGGGATCGAGACGTGGCTGCACGATCCGTTACAGCCGTGCAGATAAGGTGCCTGTCATCTCGACTGCTAGTGATATGAGGCCGTTGGAATCCAGCACTGCGTTCCGTATTACCCTCTTGAACCCAGTCATTGCCCTCATGTTAACACTGATTGGATCTAGACCAACGCGAGCAGCAATGTCGCGATACGATAAACCGCAATCGCGATAGGCTACAATCCGACCTTTATCGAAGTCGGAAACGTGATGGTATGCATTTCTCCTCCTTACACGAGACATCGCAACAACGTTTCACCAGGCAATGCCGGTCAACTGCTGTTTGTGTATGAGAAATAGGTTGCAAAGTTTCCTCATGTCCGCACGTTGTAGGTGTTGCCACCGGCGCCAACCTTGTGTGAATGCTCTGAAAAGCTAATCATTTGCATATCGCGGCATCTTCTTCCTGTCGGCTAAATTTCGAGTCTGTAGCACGTCATCTTCGTGGTGTAGCAATTTTAATGGCCAGTAGTGTATTCGGTCGAGTAGCTCCTCAATTGGCATCACGAGGCAAATATCTTCTCAAAGATCTTCGTATTTCACAGTCACATACGTTGGTTTGCATCGTGAAACACAACATACGAAAAAAATACAGAGTTTACAAGCAAACTTCCTTCGCCCTTATGACGGCTTGAACCCTGCCGGGGGTCTTCATGACTGTGGAGGTATGGCGGCTCAAACTTCCTCTAGAGCTGAAACCATAGAAGGTAATTGTGTTAGACGTTGAGATCTGGAGCGAAGTCGATGTTCTTACACATCGCAAAGGTGTTCCATTGGGATGAGCCCATTCTAGGAATGTTATTCTATACAAACGATTGCCTCAAAAATGTTGCTCTATGACGGGATGCATTGTCGTGCTGATAGATCATAGTCTCATAACTGTTCCTCTGCTATATGAAGTACACAGTGCCGTAAAATGATTACATGTCTTTCAGTATTTCGAATCTTCTTAGGCACAATAAGGGGACCACACCCTAATCACGAAAAACAGTCCCGTACTATAACGTTACCTCCTCCGTACTTCTCTGTTGGCACTACAAATGATGGAAGATAACGTTCCTCAGGCACTCGCCAAAACCAAACCCTTTGACCGGAGTACAGCAAGGTATAATACGCTTCATCACTTAAAATCTCTCGTTTCCAGTCATCCACTGTCCAGTGGCATCCGCTCTTTACACCGCTTCAAGTGTCATTTGGCAGTGTCTGCAGAAATCTGTGTATTATGAAGAGGTGCTCTACCACTGTACACCATTCTTGTTAACTCTATACTCACAGTCATTGTGCTAGCTGGACTGTTGGTAGGCCTTGGAACCCACAAGTGTTTCCTTCCACTGATTCGTGCGACTTCTTATAAGCACGCTCCAAACACTTGACCGCCCCTATCCGCCTGGTCTCGGTTTAGGGGTGGTTGTTAGTTCGCGTTCTCACTTCACAATCACAGCACCAAGTCGATTTGGCCAACACAGAAATGTAGAAACGTCCCCGACGGATTTGTTACGCAGGTGACATCCAGTGAGTAGTCACCGTTCAGGTCACTGAGATCTCCTGGTCGGCCCCTTCTGCTGCTGCTGCTGTATCTCTACTGACAACACAACACTCCCCGCCTCCTTTTTATACCGGCACATCCAGAGATCGATTCCGAATTACGTAGGGGTACCCAGACAGTTTTGATCAGACAGTGTATTCATTCCTCAGAGCAACATAACTGCATTGAGATAAGACAACTGGCCTGTAGTCCACAAACAGTTCACATCTCGCCTCCTGCTGGCTTCTCACAACCCTAGCTGATAACATCCACAAAGAGAAAACAGGATAACAGATAACAGTCAACAGCCAAAAAGTCACCTATAACGCAACAACTCAGGTTTCCACAGGCACAAACGTAACTTACTGGGTTTAACATAACATTAAGAAAACAGTTTTTTTTTTTTTCGTGCCGACCGGTTTCAGCCCATCGCAGGTGCCATCTTCAGGGCGAACATATGGTCGACTGCTGGTGGCGTCACGCCTACAAAAGTGTGGCAGGAGACTGCCGGACACCGGTCGGTCTGCACTTTTTTTTTTTAAAAAAAAAACGCGATTAATATTGTTTTCTTAATATTAAGTTAATTTTATATCAATCGCTGTTTCTCCACAACCATGTTGTCCAAACATCTTACTGGCTTTAATCGCACCTTGTGAAGTCAGTCTCCTTCACTTATCACCACCTTTTGCTTGCTAGCGGCTTCGCTATCTAACGTGAGGTCTCTGCCTACTTAACACAAGCTTGCTTATTAAACTGCAATAGTTGTGTATAAACCCGGAAAATGGTGGGGTCATAATTCCACGCCCCTGCACGGAAACGCACTTTCGAATTCTCGCAACTTCCCGTACTGGACAACATAACTTGGATGATGACATAACTAAGTACGCTTCCGCTGTGGATATCACGATGGTTAAAATTCTCCTGGGTGTTGTTCCGCGTCACTGCGTAAAATAATTTAATTACAAATTCTAAAATCAGTGAGCGGCGCTGTGTCAGAAATGTTTTCCTCGGCCACAAATAAGAAAGCCGCGGTTCTGATCTCCATCGCAGAGGCGTCAAAAGAAGGGGTTAAAAGTGTCAAGAAACGAAAAATCCAGGATGGAATGTGACAATGTTATGAAAGGAAAGTTGCTACTCACCATATAATGGAGATCCTGCGATGCAGATAGGCACAACAAAAAGACTGTCACAAATAAAGCTTTCGGACATTAAGACCTTCGTCAACAATAGAAGTAGGCACACACAAACACACACGCACACACACGCACATACGCTACCTACACATACACGACTACACTCTCAGGCTACTGAAGGAGGTGTGTACCTCGATGTTCGAAGCGTCATCGAGTCCGAGGATGACGCCGCAGGACCCACACTTTTTCACCATTACAGAGGAAGGTTGTAGGTATCTTTGAGCCAAATTTGCAACCTCTGCGTCACAATGGAAGACAATTACGGGGTTTCGGAACGTGAACCTTTAATAGTGTTGCACTGTGTACTTCCCAGTAAGTCCGCTTGGCTGGTACGTTCTGGCGACGCAGAATTCTCTCGAATTCACGAGGAAGCCTGCTGACAAAGTTTCAAGAACCGGCTTTAAATGATGACTAAAAATATTTTACTGCCCCCTTTAAGGGTACAGGTGTCGATCCGGCATTCGACGGATCGAATCTGCCCTTCATACTTCTCGGCTACAGCATACCGTACGTCTTTGCTTCGGCGCATAGGCAGCGCTGACGGGGATTCCCCATGGTACTGGAATGTGCGAGTTGTACCTAGAGATCAGATGGCGATAGGCAGTGAGTCAGTCGCACTCGGACTGTACCTGGAGCTATCACGCGAGGAGGACTCGAATACGTATGAGAGCTCGATCGCGGGAATGTGTCAAAAATATTAATTTGTCGATTATGAAACGTTTAATATTGATGGAATGCCTACGGCTAACTCATTTTATATCCTGAATGATGAGTATATGCAAGTGTAATGCGACTGCGGTTAGAAACCAGATTAAAGGGCTTTGAAAAAAAAAAAAAAAAAAGAAAAGAAATAGAAATGAGCGTATGGCATAGTTGGCCGGGCGTCTCCCATTCGGGGAATTTCGGCGGCCGAAGGCAAGTACTTATTGCATTCGACGCCACTTTGAGCGACTTGCGCGTCGGAGATGGGGAAGGGGTTTGCAATCGAGGAACGAATAAAATCGAGTGTTGCGTACAAGCGCTATATCCAATTTATAACCTAATTTACTTTCACAACTTTTGGGTGGGATTGTTTTGTGTTGGTGTGAACGAAGTAGACAGGGCATGTGTCGCAGACGGCACAGTTGAGACTCTAATTACCGACGCATGTGCTTTGGGAATAAATTTTCCTCTCGAGATATTGTCTAATATAGATGTCCGATGTCTTTAAAAATATCAAACAGCCAGACTTAATCTTTTCCAGCAAACTGATATAAAAACGGGGGGGCAGCAGCTTACACCGCTACATAACGCGAGGGATTAGATTAATTACAGCACGCACAGAGGTTTTTAAATAATCATTCTTCCCGCACTCCATAAGTGAATGCAACTCCGGTAAAATTGGTCGTACCCTCTGCCGTTCACGTCACAGTGGCTTGCAGGATATAGTTGTAGATGCAGATGCAGAACATCGATGTTTTATAGGTACTTTTATCAGTCGGGGCAGCAGTTTACGGTCTAATATGTATTTACAAAAAAGTTTGGCACAGTAGAGGAATTCGTGGAAGGTTGCATCAAACCAATCAGAAGACTGATGACTCAAAACATATATATTAGGGTAAGTCAGGGTGATATGGTGAATCGGGTGAAATGGTGAATTGCTTTAATTCTTTACTGGTTAAACAGATGTCTCTGTATGTCTGCATGCCAACAGTCTCTGATCACGTGTGCAGTGTGCACGTGTTGAAAACCAGCTCCGCTTTAAACACCGTAAGTACTTTGTGCAAAACTGTTTTCGATGCCAAATAATTTTTATATGCTGCATGCATTTGTAGATGTTACTTCAGGTAGCGTAGTCCGCGGGGTATTTTTTGATATATTCTGCCTTCTTATACTGCTAATGTACTACATAACCTAGAAATCGTTGCCTCTAGTGTTTTGAACTTCTTGCCGTGCTATTCAACGTTTCACCCATAGCAAATGGGAGAAATGGTGAACTCGGGCAGGGGTGATACGGTGAAGCACTTTTCTTATGTGTAAAGTGTTAAAGCTTTTATTTAGGTTCATCCTAACCACGGTTTTTGACAAGTCATGAAATATTAGCGTTTCCTATCCAATGCGAGAGTTATATTCTGTTTTATCCGACGTCTCAATACAATCGTTAATTTAAAATTTAGTTTTTATATATTTTTTTGCGAGTACAGTTTGGTTTGTCAGTGATTCAAAAACTAAATGTTCTAACTACCGCCATTGTTCCAGGCAAAGATGCCTACATTTTACAAAAGACAAAAAGGCTCCAGCCGTGCTGATTGGACAGAGGAGCAACTTAACGATGCCGTAAAAGCGGTGCAAAATGGAATGAGCCTGAATAAAGCCTCAAAGGAGTTTCACGTTCCATGGTCAACGCTGAAGAGACGATCAGAAAACGGGTGCTTTACGAAAAAACCTTTGGGTGGGCAGCCTGTACTAACACAAGAATGTGAGAAAAAGATGGTAAAACATATCATAAAATTATAAAACTTCGGATTTGCACCGACAAGGACAGAAGTACGTACCATGGCATATAAACTAGCTGAGAAATATAACCAACATCACAAATTTAACCGAGAAAAGGAAACTGCTGGATTGGGTTGGCTACATTCATTCTTAAAAAGAAATCCGGAACTCTCAATCCGCAAATCGGAAGGAGTTTCACAAGCACGGTCAAGGGGTTTAAGTACGAAAAACGTTTCAGACTATATTTCACTGCTGCAGAACATCTTGGTAGAGCATAACCTCCTTGATAAGCCGGGAAATATATTCAACGTAGATGAGTCCGGACTTCAGCTGAATAATAGACCAGGTTACGTGTTGGCAGCAAAGGGGTCTAAGAGCGTTCCAGCGATAACATCCGTCGAAAAGGGTGAAACCGTATCTGTAATCTTTTGCTGCAATGGAGAGGGCATGTTTTTACCCCCAGCTTGTGTTTTGTAGGGAAAAAATGAAAAGGCCGAGTACAAGGACTGTATGCCGCCGGGTTCCACGATATTCATGTCACAAAAGTCGGCTTACGTAACAGCTGATATTTTTCTTCTGTTGCTAAGGAACCATTTTGCACTGAGGAAGCCTGAGGGAACAGTCGTGCTTATTTTGGATGGACATCTCTCTTTGCAGCAGTGTGGATACATTAGAGTTTGCAGAAGAAAAAAACAAAATTTTGCGCTGTCTACCGAGCCACACCACACACTATCTGCAGCCGCTAGACAGAGCATTTTTTATAGCTATGAAATCATATTATTACAATGCTTGCAATTCGTACATTAAAATGAATCCAAATAGAAAAAATTTCCAGACTAGTGTTTGGAGTACTGCTTACAAAGGCATGGGTACAAGCAGCTACGACAGAGAATGCAATATCGGGGTTCAGAAGTACAGGAATCATTCCGTTTACTCCTGATGTCATCCTCGAATACGCGCTTTTAACATCAGCTTCAGATCAACATTAGGAAAACAACGTACGACATGAAAACAGACCTACTTCACCTCGACCAAGTTGTTCGCACTGACAGGAGATACCTAATCCCTCGGAAGAAGCAACTGCAGACGTAGATAACGATCAGGGACTTGAACACATACAAGCTTCACCACAACTGGACTATTCGCAACTGGCGGAAAATCCACAGGAAAAAGTGCAGTCTTCATCAGAAGCAACAGATATGACCTCGGCAGTGGCAGCAGAAGAATCTCAAATAACCCCTGGCAAACTCTTGGACCATATTTCGCCGATACCTACCCTAGATAAAGTTGCATCTGCAAGGAAGAAGCCCAGAGCTTCTGAGGTTTTGACGTATCCAGAAAACATCGACAACCTGCGAAACAGAAAACGACAAAATGAGTCAGTGAAGAGTAGAACAAATGCTAAAAAGAGGACCAAAGGAGAAACCGTAACCAAAGGAAAAACCGTAACCAAAGAGACTACCAAAGGAATTATCGAAAAGAAGCAGCCTAAGAAACGAAAAGCGTCTACCACTGACACCGAATCCGACTCGTCGCTGTATATCCATTTGCAAGACGATGATGACGACGCGGATGATGAAGAGTGTTGTTGTCTAGGGTGCGGTGAACTGTACAGTTGCACTAAAAAGGATGTGGGTTGGATCAAATGTATTTGCTGCCAATGTTGGCTGCATGAAGACTGTTCAAAATATGAATCTATGTGTGACATATGTGGCAAAAAGCAGGGGAAATAAGTTCACCATTTCACCAAAAGGGCATTCGCCCATATACATGGGTGAAATAGTGAAATTGATAAAAATAAGTGTTGCTTTTTTAACTTTTGTAGTGCCTTAAAGAGGATGTGGTACTGTCAATGTGTTACTTATGTATTTTGTGAAAGGAGAGTGTTTTTATTTTGTTTAAATAAACAATTTCTTGTCTTCTACGAGGCTCAGATTTTTTGTTCACCGTATCACCCTGATTTACCCTATTTGTTTGTTTTATTTTGAATGGCATCAGGCAATCTTTATCTACATCAATACTCTGCAGCCAGCTGACGGTGTGTGGTGCATGGTGTGTGGCATGACTACCTTCCCGTGTTCAGTGCGCGAATGGCGAAGAATGAGTCTCGGTATTAGCTATAATTCCTCGAATTTTCTCGTTGCGATCATTTCTCGAGTCTTATGAGGGAGGAGGCAGTATGTTAACGTGATACTTCCCGGAACGTAGTCTCTTCGGAATGTCGATAGTAAACCTATACGTGATGCGCAACTTCTGTCGTCTAGCGTCTGGCACGGGAGTATGCCGAGCATCACTGTAACGCTCTCGAACCAGCTGAACGATTCCGTGACAAAACGCACCGCTCGTCGTTGAATTTTGTCCATATCTTCCATTAATGCAACCTGGTAAGAGTCTCATAAGGAGGGGCAGTACTCAGGAATCAGTTGAATAAATGTATTGTCAGCCTCTTCTTTCATGGAAGAATTCCAGTGAATGCCAGTCTGGCGTCCGCTTTCTCTACAATTAGTTTTATGTTGTCATTTCATTTTAGGTCGCTCCGAACGGTCAATCCTAGATATTTTACAATTCTTATTGATTCCAGTGATTTGTCGGCAGCAGTGTAATAGAACGAAAATCAGGATTTTTGCTTATTTATGCGCAATAAGGTTACGTTTATTTTCGTCCAGAGCCTACTGCCAGCTGCTGTACCAATCGTCGATCCTCTGCAATTCGCCGCAGTATTCTCCTTATAGTCAACTAAATCATCTGCGAAAAGTGGCATGAAGCTTCCGACGAAATCCACTATCTCGTTATATGTACTGTAAACTGTAATTGTCTTATCATACGCTATGTGATCAAAAGTATCCGGACATCTGGCTAAAAATAACTAACAAGTTCGTGGCATCCTCCATCGATAATGCTGGAATTCAACATGGTGTTCGCCCAACCTTAGCCTTGATGTCAGCTTCCACTCTCGCAGGCATACGTTCAATCAGTTGCTGGAAGGTTTCTTGCGTAATGGTAGCCCATTCTTTACGGAATGATGCACTGAGGAGAGGTATCGATGTCGGTCGGTGAGGCCTGGCACGAAGTCAGCGTTCCAAAACATCCCAAAGGCGTTCTATAGGATATAGGTCAGGACTCTGAGCAGGCCAGTCCATTACAGGGATGTTTATTGTCGTGTAACAACTCCACTACAGGTAGTGCATTATGAACAGGTGCTCGATCTTGTTGAAATGTGCAATCGCCATCCTCGAATTTCTCTTCAACAGTGGGAAGCAAGAAGGTGCTTAAAATATCAATGTAGCCCTGTGCTGTGATAGTGCCACACAAAACAACAATGGATGCAAGCCCCCTCCACGGGAATATTAATTCATGTAGTACCAGAGGTGGCTTTTTATGTTATGAAGAGTCTGAAAATTTCATTCATTTATCTATGATAGTTTCTGATATAATGGGGCATATGTACAGAAAATTTTGGTTTGCGGGAAATTGACTTTACAGAAAAAACTTATGAAATTTGATATTTACAGTTAATTAAAACTGTCCTGCTGCATACGATGGCCCTTCTTTGGCCTCTAGCAGGTCTTCCAGCTTCTTTTTCACCTTCCTGGATGTTTGTCTTGCTTTCTTGGCCACATAAGATGCAGACCTGTCTGCATCGGCTATCCTCATTTTATTGCATTGTTGCAGCCCAGTGATCATATTTTCACCAGGATGAATTCCCAACTTTTTCAGTACCAAACACTTTCCAATATTACCACAATTGAATGTAATAACAGCATCATGAACTCCTAGTTTCATTGTATGCATGCCTACAAATACAGTTTTAGGAAAGCGGTTCCAAATTATGCTGTTGAAACATTCATTTGGGTTCTGTGTCTGCACATGCAGACATTTCCTTAGAAGGCCAGGATGAACCAAGTCTCTGAAAATAGGTTTAATTGCTGTAATAACAACAGCAGGAAGAGAATGCTGGTGTAAATAAGATTCTCCAGTTGCCTGAGCCCTGTTGTATTTGTACCATGAATTTTCTCCTGATGGCCACAGTCCATGACATGGTTTATCATCAGTAGAGGACTTATGGAAGAATATGGCCCAAACATCTCTCTTCATTGCCTCCAGATTTTCTTTATTTCTCCTAATTGCCTGCCCATAGTATACCTGCAATTTTCCTATAACAACTACTCGCAATCACACTTGAACAAAACTAACTGCGTGTTTGAAAGCGAGTTCTTTACAAACAGCAGAAACAAAAGAATACCGACCGTTGCATTCCAAGGATAGCCAACACACTCAGGAGTAAAAAAATCCCTAACGTGCAATGTAGCGGATATAAAGATCTAAAATATATGCAGAAAAGTGGGTGACAGAAAAGTGGCCGTGGCACATAAACACACGTGGTAGGAAAATGCTCTTTAAAATTTTTTTCAGCAAAATCCTTTTCAGAGTACTTAAATGAAACCTTAATCTATCAAAATATGATGAAAACCGAAAATCGATTTTTTTAGACCTAAACCACTGTGTGGTCCCCTTAACTGAAACAAGGCCCCAGGAACAGACAACATTCCGTTAGAACTACTGATAGGCTTGGGAGAGCCAGCCATGACAAAACTCTTCCATCTACTGAGCAAGATGTATGAGACAGGCGAAATACCCCCAGACAGGAAGAATATAGTAAGTCCAATTCCAAAGAAAGCGTGTGCTGACAGATGTGAAAATTATCGAACTATCAGTTTAATAAGTCACAGCTGCAAATACTAACACGAATTCTTTTCAGACGAATGGAAAATCTGTCAGAAGCTGCCTCGGGGAAGATCAATTTGGATTCCGTAGAAATGTTGGAACACGTGAGGCAATACTGACTCTTTATCATAGAAGATAGATTAAGGAAAGGCAAACCTACGTTTCTAGCATTTGTAGACTTAAGGAAAGCTTTCCACAATGTTGACTGGAATATTCTCTTTGAAATTCTGAAGGTGGCAGGGGTCAAATAAGGGAGCGAAAGACTATTTACAATTTGTACAGAAACCAGATGGCAGTTATAAGAGTCGAGGGGCTTGAAGGGGAAGCAGTGGTTGAGAAGGAAGTGAGACTGGGTTGTAGCCTATCCCCGATGTTATCCAATATGTACATTGAGCAAGCAGTAAAGGAAACAAAGAAAAATTTGGAGTGTGAATTAGAGTCCAGGGAGAAGAAATAAAAACTTTGAGGTTCGCAGATGACAATGTAATTCTGTCAGAGACAGCAAAGGACTTGGAAGAGTAGTTGAACAGAATGGGCAGTATCTTGAAAGGAGGATATAACGTGAACACCATCAAAAGCAAACGAGGATAATGGAATGCAATCGATTGAATCAGGTGATGCTGAAGGAATTAGATTAGCAAATGAGACGCTTAAAGTAGTAGATGAGTTTTGCTATTTGGGCAGCAAAATAGCTGATGATAGTTAAAGTAGGGAGGATGTAAAATGCAGACTGGCAATGGCAAAGAAATCGTTTCCGAAGAAGAGAAATTTGTTAACTTCGAGTATAGATTTAAGTGTCAGGAAGCCTTTTCTGAAAGTATTTGAATGGCGTGTAGCCATGTAAGGAAGTGAAACATGGACGATAAATAGTTTAGACCAGAAGAGACTGAAGCTTTTGAAATGTTGTGCTACAGAAGAATGCTGAGGATTGAATGGGTAGATCATGTAACTAATGAGGAGGTACTGAATAGAATTGGGGAGAAGAGAAAGTTGTGGCACAACCTGACTAGGAGAAGGGATCGGTTGGTAGGATACACTCTGAGGCATCAAGGGATCACCAATTTAGTGGTGGAGGGCAGCGTAGAGGGTAGAAATAGTAAAAGGAGAACAAGAGGTAAATAAAATAAGTAGATTTAGAAGGATGTAGGATGCAACAGTTATTCGGAGTTGAAGAGGCTTGCAAAGGATAGAGTAGCAAGAAGAGCAGCTCAAACCAGTCTTTCACTGAAGATAACAACGCCCGTGCGACATTACGCTGCACACACCATAAGACCTGGACCACAATACTGGACTCATGTGTCGGCAGGTGGGAACACATAATGCACTTAGGAACGTTGCCGAACGTGATCGTTTTGGTGGTCCAGGTGTTACGGTGTGGGGAGGCATAATGTTACCCGGGCATACTGTTTTTCAGATTTTTCAAAACGACACACTCACCGGTAAACATTATTGTGATGCTGTACTCCTTCCAAATGTGCATCTTTACAGTGATGCATTCGCAACTGAATTCATTTGTGGTAATGAAATACGCGGGCGCATCGAGCTAAAGAGATAAAGGCGCTCTTGGAACGAAAAGATATTCGGTGAATGGATTGCCCTGCCCCTTCCACCGACTTAAATCCCATGAAACCCGTATGGGATGCGCTGAGGAGAGGTATCGCAGCACATTCACGTACTCCAACCAGCAGTTTTCAACCGCGCTGTTGCGGAAGAACGGGACGTTCTACCACAAGAATTCATTACTCACTTTGTGACGGGAATGGGAGTCCAATGCAAAGCATGCATTGTCACCCATGGTGATCACATGCCCTATTAAGAACCATGTCCCAACTTTTGTAATGCCCAAGGGACCATCACGAATCGCGGCGACTTCAGTGTAATTGTTGTCTTTGAATGAAAGTGTCATTCTTGTTGGTTTCATTGCGTATTTCTTTCAGTTACCTTCTGTACTGGGCTGTAGCAGTTCTTCCTATGTCTAAGTTACTTTTCATTGACGTATGGTGCGGGAGTTACTTTCACTCTTAAATTCTGCACACCAATGTATTAAAGGTTGCTTTATAAGGTCTAACGATTTAACAAACATATGTAGACATGATTGTTCAAGTTATTTACTACTAATCGAAATGAAAAGTGATTAACAATTACGCATAAATGTCAACATACGAACTGATTATCTTGTCAGAATCGTGGCAATAACTTGCACCCACTTTAATTCATCTTTCCCTCTGAGACCAATCTCGTCTCTTTGCAGTTATGAACAAGGTGGATGTTCAAGGCTATGAAGAAGACATAAACTTCGGAGGAACTTGGTGCTGAGCTGTGTACCAGCGCATACCACATCACCCATATTTCCCTACTGCTGGAGTGAACCAGGAGGAAACTATTAGTAGGTTAACATCAAGCTACACAGACACCAAAAAATGAACTGCGATTACTGTGCAACTGTATTGTATTTTAGGTGGCTTGTAAGGCCCAACAAACAAAGAGTAGAAACACTGGGGTTCAATGGCCGTTGTTGTGTTTCATTTTAGAGCGCTTATTTTTCGTAAATTTTGCATTTGCTGGTCAGTTACCTGTTGTCCATAGTAGCGTGTACGTGCAGGAATTTACTATTCTGTGCAATATTACTTGTTGTTTCCTACCTTCATTGGAGAAAATTGTGCTACCAAAAAGTGACTGAAGAGAGACACTTAGCTTTCGAATTAACTTCAGTTTTGTGCGCATTTCTCGCTTGCGAACTTATACGATTTGGTATTTATCTTTAGCAATTGCTACGAACATATTAAAAAGCCAAGAAGAGTGAAACTTGTTCTCACTAAGTAACAAAACATAGAACAAGCGTAATTCTTGGTGTTTGCATAAATAATCGCATGAAATACTTATAAACTTATCTTAGTTCGTGATAGATGAGATTTGTTTGAGAAACTTGAAGTAGATTTTGTAATGTGCTGTGCATTCCATCCTATGTGAGATTTACTTTCAGAATAACTTGTAACTATTAGTCTCTTTCGTAAAACCGAACCTGCACTTTGTGAGGAAGTCCCACTTCACAGCTGGCTTCATTAGCTACAGGGAAATAAAGCAATATTTATTCAAAGGATTATCACCAGGTAGTCCATTAGTGGCTTCCTCTTAATCAATTGATTACACTTTAATTGTGTTGACATCACTAACCTATTGAAGCACAGAGTGTCGCTAGGAGTAAGTTGTTCCGACTGATTTTTCTTGAACAAATATACGAACATACCAAATACTTCAATGAAATTTATTTGCATAAACGAGCATACTTATGTGGTATCTTTGAAAGGTTATGTGCGTTGAATTTCTCCCTGGATGGAGTCAGCACGCACATTTTAAAATTAACAAAGAATATTTCAACTTTCCGAATAAAATTATGGGTACGAAAAAGAAAAAAAAAAATGATTGCATCAATGCTTGCTTTCCCTTGTTGCACCAATTTACAGTCTCCAATGTATTTATTTTGCAATATAAAATATTGTGTTCGAAGATCACCTGGTACAATTTTTCCAACTGGTCTAAAAATACTTTCAAGCAGAACAGAAGCTTTTGACATGCTGTGCTACAGAAGAATGCTGAGGACTGGATGGGTGGATCATGTAACTGATGAAGAGCGCTACCGTATAGAATTGGGGAGAAGAGAAATTTGAGGCACAACCTGACTAGAAGAAGGGATTGGTTGGTAGGGCACACCAATTTAGTCCTAATGTGAAGACTCATTTAGAGCCAAACATACACCTCAGTTTACCGCTTACTGCGTTATATTGCGACAGTACAATGAACACAAAATTTGGCAGTATGGAGCGTCATGATATTTGGATATCACAAGAAGAGAAATATTCGCTGTGACATGGAATATTCTATTTTTACTAAGTTGGCTTTCCGGTGATCGCTGCATGAAAAAATGAATGTGGAGATCTGTTTTAAATTTGATTCCGAGATTTGGGAAGATATATAGTACAAATATTCGCTGCCACATGGAATATTCTATTTTTACTAAGCTGGGTTTTCGGTGATCGCTGCATGAAAAAAAAAAATGAATGTGGAGATCTGTTTTAAGTTTGATTCCGAGGTTTGGGAAGATATATAGTACAAAAAACATCTTATCTGTCCCATTAATTATATTACAGACAAATTTAGTCACTAAATTGTTTGTGATTTTAGAGGCGCAATAGTTCCCAAATCACTGCACTGATGTCAGTGCGGGGAAACAAGAACCCTGACAGTGACAGTTGGATTGGCGCGGTTGCTTCTCGCGTCTGCCACAAACAAGATGTTGTCTACGTCTCTATGGCAACGCCTCAATTTTGCCTCAGCTCTGTATATGACTATTGTATTCTTCGACGTACCTGTTATCTTTGGTACCGCCAGCAAGCAGCCTTTAGCGTTTCACACTTCTAATTCCACTGGGAAGCGAAAGTTCCGTGACAGGACGATTACGCGCCATCAACATGCTATCATATGCACATTTGCATCCTTTCTCTTAGAACCTTCAGTCTAAATGTTTTGTTAAACGAAGTCTGATTATTCTTGCTGCGATCCGAGTCATCAGTACCATTTTGTCCTGTATTTTAACACCGTCCACCATCACCCATCTTATCAGTCTCCTACAACGATCATACAGGGAAAAATAATGGTAACAACGGTGAAAATCAGCTCCATTAGGGACTTTCGTTTAAGTTCTTTCTTAACTGCAAACTAAACATGGTCATTTGCACTACCGTTGCAGTTTCGTGATTTATCCCATCTCAGAACAACTAGTACTCTGAGACACAGTGCAGCCTAGCATTCCATGCTTATTCTGATGTGATTTACCGGATAAAAACCACAATGACTACGTTCATTAGGCTGCACAGGGGAGACTGCCTAGGGAACCGCGCGAGGGATTTGCAAAGCAGTCGGTTATTTAGGTAAAGGCCGCGCAAGACCTTTACGAGGACATTTAAGGTGCGGTATACTCGTATGTGCGCCAACTTTGTGGCAATATATGAGTTGGAGCCTTACTGCCCAACGTCGATAAAAGGGGTTACGACACGTCGTTTCTCCACCTGTCTCGTATTCGAAACATTCATAACGGCAGTACCATTATGCGCCATATTGACAGTAACTGCTCTGTACGACAAACCAAATTCATGAAGACTGACAATTCGACCGCATTCAAATTCTGTGTCTTTTGTCATACAGAGTCCTTTGTCGTCGATTGGTCTTCAATGTTCATCGCTGGCAAACAACAATGCACTATGTTCAACGCTCTTCTATTGTGTTTATATACACAGTTAAAAATTCAGATTGCACTGAAAAACTCAAGCACACATTACAGCTCTGCAGTTAGTCTTTTATGTCCCGTGTTCTACTTTGAATGCCTCGTAATTTCCATATAGCCTTCATATTCCTTCATGGATTCTGCAATTTCCTCTGTCGTGTACCGGATTACGATGACGTGAGCATTGAAACGCGTAGCTAAGAGAATAAACGTGTAAACGAAGCAGAAATATGCCTGGAAATCCACAATCCAAAGCCATAGTGACTATTTAGATTTATAAGGGATCCTACTTTCATATTTTTCAGGTGCTAATGCATCCGCAGAAGATCACAGAAGATTGTGATTAGAAAATTGTGCATAACAAACGAGCATAACAGGCATGGTTAGACATGTTGACTTAGGAGGTACTACATCGATAAAATCGTTTGGGCAAATCTTCAGTATGCGTACTGTGTTGTTGATTGATTAGTGGGCATATTTTAAGAAACATTTGTGCATACTAAATGTCTAGCTTATCTGTAAGTTTTCGCACTACTGTGACTGATACATGTATTAAATGTTTATTTCTCCAACAAATCACGTAACGCTATTAATTCAATTCTTTCATTGCACTACACATTTTAGGCTTTTATCCATCGTCTGGTGGCTTATTTGTTAAGACCAACACAAAACATATCTGCGTGCTATAAAATAAAATAATAGCGGAAGAGATACAGGCCGAGCGGTTCTAGGCGCTACAGTCTGGAACCGCGCGACCGCTACGGTCGCAGGTTCGAATCTTGCCTCGGGTATGGATGTGTGTGATGCCCTTAAGTTAGTTAGGTTTAAGTAGTTCTAAGTTCTAGGGGACTGGTGACCTGTGAAGTTAGGTCACTTAGTGCTCAGAGCCATTTGAACAATTTTTTTTGAAGAGGTGCAAATACGGAATAGGGATAGTAATATGGAATACTATGATTTCTCGCCTTGTAAGTGCTGTACTTTGGTTATATGCTTAAAAATTATGTTCAGCAACTGTAGACGGATTTGGGATGTTCCGTTTCCCATGTACACTCTTCATTGGAAGTCACTGATCTGACGTTTTATTATTCTCACCATCTTGCTGAGGAGCTCCATGTTAATTACTTTCTTCAGCAGCCCGTTGTGCCATACCTTAGCTAATGCTCGTTATATTTCAAGAATTAATGTACGTGCGTACTGGTTGTTGTTGGAGGCTTTCGTAATGTTGCTGGACAGTCTTAAGAGCAGGTCATTCGTAGAATGGTTCTTCCTAAACACTGATTGCATGTTGGGAATTAGGTGTCTCTATTCTGCGTATTTTCGCAGCCGATGCGCTATTATTCGCTCCTACGTTTTTCCAACAATGCTTAGAAGCGTTATTGTCCTGTAGGAACTTGGGATTGTTTTGGGCCTGTCGGGTTTTGGTAGCATTATATTTTTTCTTTTCCAACCAGGATTCGGGTGTTGTTCCATTTTCCATGGAGTAGTTAAATAGCGTTGAAGGTAGTGGTATTACAACTTCTTGTGGGGTTTTTCTGAGATGAATTCTTCGCAGTCCGTCTTCTCCAGGAGTGGATTTCCTATCCAGCATTATTGCATTTGCTACCTCGTCCTCTGTTATTGGTGTTGTTAGTGTTTCTTCTTTATTGTTTATGGTCGGCGCGTTGAGTTTGTCGATTATGTCATGCTCTGTTTGTCGTCGTTGTATCTAATCGAATCTTGGGTCTTGGGGGTGTGAATGCTCTTCTTATAGCGTATTTTTTTAAAATTTTTGCGCTATCTTTTTTTCGTCGGTCGTAGATTTGTCGCAAATTGAGAAGCATGGCTCTATTTTTTTTCTTCTATCCCGCGAGGGTTTTGAATTTGTACCACTTTGTAGTTCAGTTCTTTACATTCTTCTGTCCACTTATTTTTGACTGTGGTTTGAGAGTATTCGTTTCATTCGTGCATTCAGTCTGTTCCAAACAGGTTTTAGTGTCTACCCTATAACGTTTCTTGGTAAAACATTCTTTATAGCTATGCAGTTATAATTTTATCTATATATAGGCACTGTTTACGTCTGTGGACTCTGAATAATAATATAATAGAGACAATTATGTTATATTTTGTATTTGTAAAGGATTACGTACTGAATTTGTGAAATAATATCTGTGTCGGCGAGTTCTGAAACAGCCACAGAAAAGAATTAGTAAAGAAAAACACATAGAGTAAATATCTCTGGAGTGAGCATTGTGTTCTGCGCAAGTTGTCAACATTAAACCAGGACTGTCACGTGTTTTCGGGACTTCGCTGTGCCTGTGTGCTTTCTGCAGCGTTTGAAGTTTATAATATCGAGAGTTTTTGTTGTGTTTCACCGTTTGTTGATAGTGCAATAGCGATGGTGAATTACTGTTGTTGCTACGGATGCAAAGAAAAATATGTGAATGGAGGGATAGTAACTTTTCATGGGTACACACCATGTAGCTCTAATTATAGTTATCATATTAGTAAGAGACACTGTATACATTTAAAAATTTCGAGACGCATTATAATTAAGGCTTGATTCTGTAGACCTATTTTTCTATGATTTTATGACTATATAATAAATATTACGGCTCGTACAAAAACTTACAAACAATCGCTTCTTCTCGTAAATTTGCTAGTGAAACAGGAAAGGGAATGGTTAGTTGTTTCGGCAAATACTATCCTCCATGCATTTATCAGTGACTTGTCGATTATGTATGTAGATTACTCAGTCTACTATTTATTTATTTAATAAACTGGGAGCAAGTACGTAAAATGCGTGATATAAATACTTCAAAGTGTCACCAGTAAGAAAAATTGTGCTTTAGGTCGGAAAAACGAGAAAATAAATACGCAGAAATAGCAGAAAAAAAGACGAATTAGCAGGTTGGTTGGTTGGTTGGTTTGGGGAAGGAGACCAGACTGCGTGGTCATCGGTCTCATCGGACTAGGGAAGGATGGGGAAGGAAGTCGGCCGCGCCCTTTCAGCGGAACCATCCCGGCATTTGACAGGACTGATTTAGGGAAATCACGGAAAACCTAAATGAGGATGGCCGGACGCGGGATTGAACCGTCGTCCTCCCGAATGCGAATCCAGTGTCTAACCACTGCGCAATTAGCAGGGATACAATCGCTAATGTGTGGCAAATTCGGTGCTTTTCGGACGCTTGCAAAAGTACTAGCATACTGTCAAGTCGTTTTGCAAGACTATCACTGCAAAAATGTACGTCAGGTTCTGTAATACTATAAAGTGCCGTATCATACGGAAAACTACCAAAAATCGAGTGCATCGGATCTGTAACACCTATCGCAAAGAAGCAGGATGTAATATCACTTGCCCTTAAAAGTTACATAGCTGGTTTTTTCCCGGTATCAAATGGATACTGTTAAAATGTCTGCGCAACATATATAAATAATCCACGACACGTACGAAAAGAATCCGTCTATACTAGGGATGTAGTGACATTCTAAATATACAGGGCGCTATACGGACAAACACACGACGTCCCGAGATCACGTGACCAGGCCGGCAATGTATGTTGACAACACAAATTCTGTTCTGTGCATGTGAATGCTCACTCCAGAGATATTTACTCTATGGAAAAACACAGAGATTTCATGACAATCAGCCATTGTATAAATAGTAGTGTAAGAATAATAATGTCGTTGGCGCCTTCTTGGAGTCACGTAGAGAGGAGGAACATGTGACGCTATGTTTAACGCAAAGGCAGCTTTCTTTTATCAAGATTGTAAGCAGGACGCCATTAGGCGCTGATTATAAAAAAGGTGTGTGAACCTGCTATTATTCGAGTTTTAAATATAGTTATTTAATGAGAACTTGCATGGTATTATTAGAAAGCATGCCAGGTATTTTACCCTTTTATTTAAAACATTTTCAGCTTTTTAAGTAGAGTTCGTGGTGCGACATGGTGGAACGAGCCGCCGCCGCGGCAGATTCAAATCTAATAATAGGGGCAATCATACTGCAATAAGCGGTCAGGTAAAAAGTGCGTTTAAAATTATTTCTTACAGCAGTTCGAGATCGGAGTACAAAGCAGCAGATTTTATGTTGTGTTTCACAGGCGGACGCGAGCTGCTAATATTGTAAACTTTGACAGTGTCAAAGTTAAAATACTTTCATGTTTCAAAAGGAAATCTTGCTGTAGAAAATTCTGGACTGGTAAAAGTTATCGAAAAATCATTTTCTGGTTAATATTGATAGTTTCCTGCTCTAGTGTTAGCCGTGGTACTGATTAATAATTAATGTTGACAAAAATCCACTGCAAGGTTTGAGGTTCTTTAAGCATTGCGCACGGTAAATTCATTATTTTTGATAGCAGAAATAATTTCAGAACATTTTTACGATAGTTGTAGCAGAGATGGATATGTTGTGCATACTGTTGAGTTACAGTAACAAAACAGTGTTCATTTAATAAGAAGCCAGTTCCAGTATAATAATAATTAATCTAATTTATCCGCAACAACATATTTTAGCACATACAATTAACCAATGTAAACCAGTGTACAGAAAAAATAATGGAGCGCGAAAAGCCTCACATGATAGTTCTGATGTCAAAACCAATTATTCCCATGCTTGTTTCTAACACCAACAACCGAAGATGTTATTCCATACACTTTTTTCATAAGACAATTTAAACAGGCATTAAAGGTATTTCCCATTTATTCAAATGTAATACTGTCGTATTTGGAAAACTACCCATTAGTGAAAATGCAACATAGCTAACTCCGCAGTTAATTGCGTTCTGAGATAGTAGAGAGAATGTCTCTGTGGCTACGACAGGCTTAGCTTGATAAGTGTTGACGCAGTTCAGATAATTTGTTTGTAATTGTGCAAAACGTGCCATATTTTAACGCAAACTTGCTTTACTGTCTTGAAAACGGCAGAATGTTCTACATGAAGTGAAAACGCGACTGTTCTGCTTCTCTTATGAAAAATTACATGCTTAACATTTGCAGTAAATAAAGGGTTTACCTACTCATTAAAATTGAACAAAGACCCAGGTTCCGATGGAATCCCTATCAGATTTTATATTGCAGCTGAGTTAGCTACCCTGTTAACTACAATCTGTCGTAGATCCTTCTGACAAAAAACCGTGTCCAGTAATTGGAAGGCAGCTAGGTTACATCCATCAACAAGAAGGGTAGCAGAACTTATCCACAAAACTACCATCCAATATCATTAACGTAACTTTATTGTATCTTGGAATACATTCTGAGCTCAAACCTAAACAGATATCTCCAAGAGAATTACCTCCTTGCCAACCAGCACGGATTTCGAAAACATCAATCATGTGAAACGTAGCTCGCACTTTTCTCACATGAAATATTGAAAGCCATAAATAAAGGCAGTCAGGTAGACGCTGTATTTCTCTATTTTCGAAAAGCATTTGGCTCAGTACCAGACCTACTCTTATTATCAAAAGTACGATCGTATCGGGTATCAAGTGAAATTTGTAACTGGACAGAAGCTAGCGAAGAGGCAGCAAGCTATCTTGGGCGGAGAGTCATCAAGAGACGTTGGTGTAAATTCGGGTGTACCCCTGGAAGTGTGTTGTTATTCACGTTGTGTATATAAGACCTTACGAACAATATTAATAGTAGCCTCAGATTTTTGCAGATTATGTAATTATCTGTTGTGAAGTACTGTCTGAGAGAAACTGCGTAAATATTCATGGAAGTATTGCTAAAATTTCAATGTGGTGCACACGTTGGTAACTTGCTTTGAATATTCGGAAGTGTAAAATTGTGCCCATCACAAAACGAAGGAATGAAGTATCCTATGACTCCAACATTAACGAGTCACAGTTGAAATCAGCCAAGTCGTAATACTTTGCAGAGATATGAAATGGAACGATCACAAAGGCCCAGTCATGGGTAGGGCAGGGCAGGTATCACACTTCGATTTATTGGTAGAATACTGGGGAAATGCAACCAGTCTACAAAGGCAATTGCTTACATATCAATCATATGACCCATCCTACAATGTTGCTCAAGTGTGTGGGATATGTACCAGACAGGGCTAACAGGGCACGTTGATCATATACAGAGAAGGACAGTACGAATAGTCACAGGTTTGTTTGACCTGTGGCAGTGTCACTGAGATGCTGAAAGAACCGAACTGGCAGATACTTGAGGACACAATACTGACTTAGAAAGTTTCAAGAACTGGCTTTAAATGATGACTCTAGAAATACACTTCAACTCAGTACGTATCACTCCCATGTGGATCATGTGGACAAGGTCAGAGTAATTACAGCTCGCACAGAGGCATTTAAAAATTCATTTTTCTCGTTCTCCATACGTGAATGGAACGGGAAAAAGTCTTACAACTGGTACAGTAGGACATAGCCACTGCCACGCACTTCAAAGCGGTTCGCACAGTATAGATGTAGATGTAGAATTATGTCTGGATACACAAAAAAAGAAATTAGATCGTGGTTACAGTTCCGCAGAGGTGTCACTTGATTCTCGTTCCTTTAAAGGTATTTCCCATTTATTCAAATGTAATACTGTCGTATTTGGGAAACTACCCATTAGTGAAAATGCAACATAGCTAACTCCGCAGTTAATTGCGTTCTGAGATAGTAGAGAGAATGTCTCTGTGGCTACGACAGGCTTAGCTTGATAAGTGTTGACACAGTTAAGATAATTTGTTATGTAATTGTGCAAAAGGTGCCATATTTTAACGCAAACTTGCTTTACTGTCTTGAAAACGGCAGGATGTTCTACATGAAGTGAAAAGGCGACTGTTCTGCTTTTGTTCGCATTTACTAGGTATATGGAAAAACATGGCTGACAACACAGTAAATGATAAATAAACTACTGTAGTTTTCTGTGCATTTTGAGTTTTATTGCTTTAGTGTTACGGTTAATTTCGCGTGAGGTGTTCTTGGCTACACATAGCTATTTGGTGAATACTTCCCGCAAGCTTCTTTGATCAGATCTAGGAAATAGTTAAACTGGGAAATATTTAACTTGAAGAACTCACAGACTTTGTCTTCGTTTAATAAGTGGCGAGTGATGAGTGTCTTAAACGAAATTTTTGTCAAGCCTTGTCTTAAAGATAAGACATATTTCAACTTTTCTATTAAGCAGCCGGCCGGAGTGGCCGAGCGGTTCTAGGCGCTTCAGTCTGGAACCGCGCGATCGCTACGGTCGCAGGTTCGAATCCTGCCTCGGTCATGGGTGTGTGTGATGTCCTTAGGTCAGTTAGGTTTAAGTAGTTCTAAGTTCTAGGGGACTGATGACCTCAGCAGTTAAGTCCCATAGTGCTCAGAGCCATTTGAACCATTGAATCTATTAAGTAACTGTTGGAGTAGAATGTCTTCTTCTTCATCATTTTCTTCTAGCAGTAAGTACAGCAATAATTCGCGATCAGCAACTTGAAAAAGGTGCGTGCATTTCCTCGAAATGTACACGACTGAGCTGCAGGCTACAGTACCTGGCCGTGGCCCGCTCAGGCAGCTCGCTCGGCACCAGCGCGCACAAATAAAATATTTCCACTTCTATATCCTCAATAATGTACTGAGATATAACTTTCGTTCCAACTTTAAAAACAATTTCGATATATTAGCTACATTAAATTCTCAGCAACCTATTACCTAAAACGAACGGAACGTAAAGGAGCCAGCGATCACATATTTCACTGCAAATCCTTCAAAATTTATGCTACATAATACTTCGAAAATACACTACCGGCCATTAGAATTGCTACACCAAGAAGAAATGCAGATGATAAACTGCTATTCATTGGGCAAATATATTATACTAGAACTGACATGTGATTACATTTTCACGCAATTTGCGTGCATAGATCCAGAGAAATCAGTACCCAGAACAACCACATCTGGCCGTAATAACGGCCTTGATACGCCTGGGCATTGAGTCAAACAGAGCTTGGATGGCGTGTACAGGTACAACTGCCCATGCAGGTTCAACACGATACCACAGTTCATCAAGAGTAGTCACTGGCGTATTGTGACGAGCCAGTTGCACGGCCACCATTGACCAAACGTTTTCAATTGGTGAGAGATCTGGAGAATGTGCTGGCCAGGGCAGCAGTCGAACATTTTCTGTATCCAGAAAGGCTCGTACAGGACCTGCAACATGCCGTCGTGCATTATCCTACTGAAATGTAGGGTTTCGCAGGGATCGAATGAAGGGTAGAGCCACGGGTGTTAACACATCTGAAATGTAACGTCCACTGTTCAAAGTGCCGTCAATGCGAACAACTGGTGACCGAGACGTGTAACCAATGGCACGCCTTTCCATCACGCCGGGTGATACGACAGTATGGCGATAACGAATACACGCTTCCAATGTGCGTTCACCGCGATGTCGCCAAACACGGATGCGACCATCATGATGCTGTAAACAGCACCTGGATTCATCCGAAAAAATTACGTTTTCCCACTCGAGCACCCAGGTTCGTCGTTGAGTATACCATCGCAGGCGCTCCTGTCTGTGATGCAACGTCAAGGGTAACCGCAGCCATCGTCTCCGAGGTGATAGTCCATGCTGTTGCAAACGTCTTCCAACTGTTCGTGCAGATGGTTGTTGTCTTGCAAACGTCCCCATCTGTTGACTCAGGGATCGAGACGTGGCTGCACGATCCGTTACAGCCATGCGGATGCGTATCAAGGCCTGCCATCTTGACTGCTACTGATACGAGGCCGTTGGGATCCAGCACGGCGTTCCGTATTACCCTCCTGAACCCACCGATTCCATATTCTGCTAACGGTCATTGGATCTCGACCAACGCGAGCAGCAATGTCGCGATACGATAAACCGCAATCGCGATAGGCTACAATCCGACCTTTATCAAAGTCGGAAACGCGACGGTACGCATTTCTCCTCCTTACACGAGGCATCACAACAACGTCTCACCAGGCAACGCCGGTCAACTGCTGTTTGTGTATGAGAAATCGGTTGGAAACTTTCCTCATGTCAGCACGTTGTAGGTGTCGCCACCGGCGCCAACCTTGTGTGAATGCTCTGAAAAGCTAATCGTTTGCATATCACAGCAACTTCTTCCTGTCGGTTAAATTTCGCGTCTGTAGCACGTCATCTTCGTGGTGTAGCAATTTTAATGGCCAGTAGTGTAGGTATCACTGTAACTGTAGCCAACATCGATAAAATAGATACTTTATCATCAAGCTATAATGTGATACTATAAGATTTACAAATATCAACTTTTTGTGGCGGTTAATTTCCTCAGAATCGAATGACAAGTATTTTACAGTGCGAAAACGCAGAAACCTGAAAATAGTGGTTTTTAATTTTTTAAAAGAAGAATAGAATCTTTACCGAAAAGCTAACTACAGAAGTTGACGTAGTTTTGCTTCATTTACATACATTATTTTTAACAGCAAGAAATTCGGAAAACTCATTTTTCTCGTGTACCGCCATCAGCCGGTGTGCAGGAACCTGTCGCTTCCTGTGCGGCGTCCCTGGCCGCTGAAAAACGCCGCCAACCGTCGCCGCGTTAAACGGCGCCGCCAGACCGCTTTCTGTCTGGCCCCGGCCTAAGTCCATTTTCTCTGGCGGACATTACACCACCACGGCGTCCAGTACCAGAACACGTAACACGCTGAAATTCTGAGTCAGCATCCCGATGACCTGTTAAGCCATGTTAGCTAAAAATAAAATTTTCTTCTCCTTCTTGTGCATGTTTGCAGAGTAGTGTAGCCATGTCGAAGCACTTTGAAAGGTGGCTACACTGAGCCACAGCGCCAGAGATTGCGCCAAAGAGTATTATTCCGCCGCCTCCACTGGCAGTGCTTGTCGAGAACTCGTAGTAGTCAGTGCTTGCTGAGATGTCGTAGTGAAAAGTTATTGTCGAGAAGTCGTAGTGGAGAGTGCTTGTTCCATGTTTTATGCAGTTGTTTGATGGGATAGACAGCAGATGTTGTTCGAATGGAGATATTGTAATGATCAGAGTGCTTTTCGTCAATATATATGAAGGTAAAATATTCCCGTTTTTTTTTTCATTATTTCAGTGTCTTAAATAATGCGTCATTACAGGTTCAGTCAACAAAGCATCTGGCTCGTGTTCTTGTATTAGAGTGTAATTCTGGTTTCCTTACGCAATTATAGTATTTCTATATTTTTTAATTACTTCAGTATAAATGATATCTAAAATTTCTTGTCTTAATGAAGAAGAACCGTGCCAGATGTGTACGTTGAATCACACTTCCACACACAGAACAATTACACTTGTGTTTTGGTTTCGTAGGTTTTATAGTTGCTGGGGACTTAATTAATTAATTAATTGTGTTAACGAAAATTTTCTTTCATTCCTTGTTGTTATTCTATGCAGTCAGATTGCGTACTAAAACTAGTCAGGGCCAACCGTTTACGAGACTTCGGAATCGGAGATACAGCTACTAAAAATTAAAAAAAAATATTTGCATTCATAATAAATAATTAAGCCCCCATGCAACTTGTAACAGTTTCCCCCTCCTTTGTTTCGTTTATTGAACGTTTACAGCAATTAGAGGATCTTGCAATAATGTCAAGAGTTTTTAACGAGATTTTTGCTTCCTCGTTTGCCCATTCCGACAAAAAATTAATGGTAGTGCATATGTGCCTGACTATGAATAACTTTCACCGCTCTGTCAAGATATGTAGCAAAGAAATAGCAAGGAGATCGCTCGAGTTGTGCAGGTCTGCAGCCGACTACCAACTGAGGTGTTTCTAAGCACGAGAATGTTCTGTCGCAACTCGGCACGGGTCCTGTCACCAGACAGAGTGAATGTGTGGCCTGTGTAGCGCAGTCGGCACGTTGTCGACAGAGTTTTTATCGTGAGGTGGGGTCTACTAAATAACCTTTAACGGAGTGTCAAGGAGAGAGTCTCCAAGGTTTCTTAGCACAGGTGGTTCTGAAACACAGAGGAGTGATCGTGATTCGTAGGAAGTGAATAGCAGTGCGACCACTTTATGCATTCCATTTAGAAAGAATTTATTTTCCCAATAGTTTAACCTTATTCTGAGAGCTGTCTTCAGTGTCTGCATACCCAGCAGCAACGACAGCATTTCTGTGCGAGTTTAACTCTATTTTGTGGTCTAATAGTTTGTTTGTTGTCAATGACAGCATACAAATTTAACACAAAGACATTCAGAGGATACTTCATAAAAATGTCGATAAACTTCGTCACAAAATTTGTACTCACTACATATCATGAGGAAGCAGCGCCCGGCGTTGTACGGGCGCAACACTTACCGTATTGTGGTGAGATGTCGTAGCACTACAGAAACTTTTTAGAGGCTCAGATAGCAAAAGGTCACATTTAGTAAACTATTCTTGTTTTAGCATTGACATACTCCCCAGACGACGCTGTGTGTGTTTTGATTCAAAGATACACAACTTTTCTAAGACACTACGGAACCTCACCCCCTCTCCCCCTCGCTATTAAAGAGAGGGAGAAATGATGCTAGTCAGTTACCTATCTAGGTCTTTGCCCAACGAACCAAGCTAATTAAACTGTGAGCAACGCAGTTAATAAACACTAATCTTCGGCCCAGCGCTGGATCAGTGAGTGGGAGGTAATCACAAAGTTTCATTAATTATGCACAGCGATGACTAACTATGAAATGAAATTCCCAGGTAGCGTAAATTCCTGAGTTTATTAGCACAAATTCATTTCCTTAGTAAGTAATTCAGCAAAAAGTACTTCAGATGTAACAACAAAAAAGATAAAATTGAAGTGACTTATGGTTGTGAAAGTTCTGGAAGGGAAGCAAGTGATGGTAAGTCCAGCCCTCCACCTTATTAAATTTTAAATGACTAAAAATCCGCGACCCGACAACAATAACTGCTTGTCATACTTGGAGTATAATTGATGTAGTAGTGCAACTGTGCCAGCTACAGTGGCCCTTGAAACCCAACTGTGAAATTATTAAAAAATTTTAAACTCATCACAAAGTAAACAGCCAGTGCTGCATGTAAGTATCCCCGTCGGTGGAGTGTGAATGTGTGGCTGCTGGTGTTGCCGATGGTTCACCAAGTGCCCCTGTGCCCGTGCCTCTGCAGAAGACATTCTGGCGAGGTCTGAACCAGAAGTCGTCTGCTCGAAGTCTTCGCTGGAAGTGTCCCGACCGAAGGTTGTCCCATCTGCGTGCGGAACCCGAAGTCTCTCTACGGAGTGTAAAACGCGGAGTGACGCAGCTGCAAACAGAAGCCAACGAGAGTTCTCTGCAAGGAGAGCCCGAAGTCCCTCAGAGCTGAATTCGAAGAGTCGAGAAAGCTCAGGGCGTATTAGTTCTGCAGACGTTTCCCACACCTCAAGCAGCAAACATCAATTAGAAAAGTAATATTTTCGTCCCGCCAATGGAAAAATGAAGCAGATATCCCTCCACTCCCACCAAAGTAGGAAAAATGCGGCCCTCCGAATCATGTCTACTGCAATCTCTTGCAGACTTCAGCCCGCGTCTCGTGGTCGTGCGGTAGCGTTCTCGCTTCCCACGTCCGGGTTCCCGGGTTCGATTCCCGGCGGGGTCAGGGATTTTCTCTGCCTCGTGATAGCTGGGTGTTGTGTGATGTCCTTAGGTTAGTTAGGTTTAAGTAGTTCTAAGTTCTAGGAGACTGATGACCATAGATGTTAAGTCCCATAGTGCTCAGAGCCATTTGAACCATTTGAACCAGACTTCAGGGCTCTTCCAATTGCAACCAAGACTTTAATAAAATGGCAAAGATAATGGAAATCACCACGATGGGAAGAGTTGTGGTCTAAATAACAACTGATTTACTCTTCCATAATATCACATGACAAATGATGCCTAACGAAAGGCCACACAAGTATTTTTTTTTGTTAATCGCTTCCAGTAATATGCGGTCTATGGTTAACAAAATGATCAGCTGGGGATCAATGCACCACACTAACCAGAGCTAATCGCTTTATCTGAATTCACATATGTGAATCTGTGGTATGGCCCAAAAACTACACTACTATCAAGCATCTATACTCTACTATTCAATAAAGAAAAATATGGTTCCAAAGAATAGGATGCTGAAAGCATATATTGGAGCCCTACGCCATAGCAGCGATTACTTTACTCTTCCACAGGTGAGGGAGGCACAGCACGACGAGCTCGCAGAGTGTAGTCACTGATGGCGGCAATCTGTTATTAACGGCGCGCGCCCGGAAATATGCAAGTACATGGTCTCGTGATCGGCTGATTCGGAACGGAGATATAGCCGGCCGGTGTGGCCGTGCGGTTCTAAGCGCGTCAGTTTGGAACCGCGTGACCGCTACGGTCGCAGGTTCGAATTCTGCCTCGGGCATGGATGTGTGTGACGTCCTTAGGTTAGTTAGGTTTAAGTAGTTCTAAGTTCTAGGGGACTGATGCCCTCAGTAGTTAAGTCCCATAGTGCTCAGAGCCATTTGGAACGCAGATACTTCCCTATGAGTCTCTGAAACCCCAGTGGATTTCAGTGCACAGGTGGACCAGTTTGCTGATCCGCCAAACCAATTCGACTCCATGACACCACTATGCGTGATGGAATATGTCAAATGTTTAGACATACGACTCAAAACAATGAGTACATCCACACATAACTCGTTGCATGCTTGATTCAAGAAGCAGTACCTCTGACGGTTCCGATGGTGACTGGCACAGGCTCTAACTGGCACACTAGCAAACGATGCAAGTCTCACCATATAAGTAAAGACCTGCCGTTCTTTACCAGCAAAGTGCCAGTACAAGAGTGATCATCACTTTCTGTACAGCTTCCCTCTGCGGCTCGGTAGCATAGCATATTTGCAAGCTTAGACAACACCTACTTTAGCACAAGTCAATCACGAGCTAGAGCTCGGCATTCGAAGCTGCTCTGCATACACAGATTTGACCAACTAGCGACCTTAAAAATTAAATGGGAGAAAAGGGAAAAAAGATGCAGCTTTGCACCCACTTTCCTACGCATTTATGCCATGTCTTTGCTAAAGGCATGGATGGCACCACAGCCCTTCATAAAAAGATCGCCATCTCCCCTGTTGCGTCCATTTCGAACTTTCTAAAGAACGGCCATAAACTCGCTAAAAGCCTCGTGCCTTCACAAATATGTTTTGTAGCAGAGTCTGGATGCCTGGGCGCCATTGCTCTGTCCCACGGAATTCGCAAAAGCTCTTAGCCATCTCATCCGCTTTCTACCTAAGATGGTCCCATACTCTGCCTTATTGGCAGCTACCAGATCTTACAGTGCGCCGGTCAACGCTGCAGTGACTCCTCAACCCTACTCAGCCTGCCTGGACGCGGTCGCCAACCGACCAGTGCCACCCAGTGTGTCTGCACTGTGGGACTCGGGGACTTGGCTGTCGGCAAACATTTTCACTCAGGTTCCACAGGAAAAAGGCTCCTCTTGGATCTCAGCCACCATACACTTTTACTGTTGTCGTTAACCTGGCACCCTCATCCTTTGAACAACACAGGTAAAGCCTACCCCTATGCCTTCACTAGAGCCCACAACCAAGAGCGTTAACTACTGCAAACCATTTCGTCATATGAATGAAGACAGATCATGTCAAATGTAGCAGCCAAGTAATAAAGATCACTTTCCCTACGAATATTAAGCAGAATGACACTGTATCAAAAGTGAGAGTGCCATACAATCTCTCACCCTTTTCCGAATACTTGTTTCTACAATTTTTGTGTCACAATACTCCAGCCAACAGAAATGTCTTATTTTTTGGCTTATGTCACGCTGCTTTCTAGCACGGAAACCTAAAAAGAGAGACAAAGAGAAAGAAAAAAGAATGTTGGGCTAGACGCTGGAAGCTAGATCGAAATGTATGACTATCATTCTTGGTTCAAATGGCTCTGAGCACTATGGGACTCAACTGCTGAGGTCATTAGTCCCCTAGAACTTAGAACTAGTTAAACCGAACTAACCTGAGGACATCACAAACATCCATGCCCGAGGCAGGATTCGAACCTGCGACCGTAGCGGTCTTGCGGTTCCAGACTGCAGCGCCTTTAACCGCACGGCCACTTCGGCCGGCTATCATTCCTGGGACTGTCCAAATGGTCAAATGGCTCTAAGCACTATGAGACTCAACATCTGAAGTTATCAGTCCCCTAGACTTAGAACTACTTAAACCTAACTAACCTAACGACATCACACACATCCATGCCCGAGGTAGGATTCGAACCTGGAACCGTAGCAGCAGTGCGGTTCCGGACTGAAGCGTAGAACCGCTCGCCACTGCGGGCGGCCTAGGCCTGTCCATTTCTTTTAGAAAGCTTCCATATCTCACCCAGAAAGTTATGTGTTAATAATGCTTCTAAAAACTGATTGTGTTGTTTGCGAATCCTTCTACCACCAGAGAAAAAAAAAAGTTCAAATGTGCGTGAAATCTTATGAGACTTAACTGCTAAGGTCATCAGTCCCTAAGCTTACACACTACTAAACCTAAATTATCCTAAGGACGAACACACACACCCATGCCCGATGAAGAACTCGAACCTCCGCAGGGACCAGCCACACACCAGAGAAACAACTTGCGGATTTTCATAGCAGGAAAACATTAGCTGAGGGCGTCTGGCCAACAATGGCTCTCCAGGAAGTGGACAGGACACCACGGCTGGCAAGCGTCCCTAGCATTCATCCTCCTTACCTCAGTCCAGCACCTGAGGCCGGCGCTTTCCCTGCCTGCCTGACCAGCAGGGTGTTGGGGCAGTTCTTCTGTTGAAATGTCCTCTTTGCTCTGCGGATCACATAGCTCACAGAGATCGTCTTAGATCATACCCAGTAGACATGTAATAGAATGTCTACAAGTTCTGAGGTGGAAGTGAAAGAAATAAATGACCTACGCCGTCACTGTTGTATTGCAACTGGAAATAAATATGCTTTTCCACAGTATCCCCGTTTTCGACTGGATTTAACTGAAGTCTAATTAATTTACATATCAAAATCACCGAGTCTGTAAAATTTCCTTCTGTGCAGGTTGCGTTTACTGATAGGGATAGAAAAATTGTTGACTGCTTATTGAGAGAAAAATAATTTAATAATTTTGAAAATCAGATGTGCCCGCAATTTGAGGATAATTCTCAATGGAATCGTTAGCCGAAGCACACACGAACGGGACACTTCCTAGTGCCACATTGCATGGTTATAGTTAGCTTTACGAGTTAGGAAAAAAAAGCTATCTCGCTTTAGATCAGTGTGCAGGAGGCAGACGGCTTCTTTAATAAGCTGACCTGGAGAAAAGTATTGTTCCTTTTATCTTTTGAATGTGAAGTCAGAAGGTTAAAGACTGCAAGCTCTTTAAAAGTGTGAGAACTACTCTCTTAATTTTTATGTAGCGCGCAAGTGGCCATTTTGACACAGTCCAAACCAGCCAGGAATTAATCCGTTTTCACTTACCTCGTTTTACATACAGCCTCGAAGAAACACTAAGCTTCCTCTACAGTGAAAGGTACCATAGAACAACAATAATTTTGTACACAGATTTCTTCACTTGAAAGGTTGTTATTATCCAATAATGAACGTAGATAATCCCATCTCTCCAAATTTTATGCAACGTTAAAAAGAAAAGTTACCAAAATGTGACAAAATAAGATCAACTTTAACATATCTACTGTTTTTCTACGGAGATCATAATCTTCCATCTGGCACCGTAATTATTTATTGAAGCGTTTCAAGTTGCATATAAAAATGTGGCATACAGCTCCGATACTCTCCAACATGTTCTAAATTTATTTGTTTGTTTAAGTTGTAGTTAGATACACACAATACATGGTTAAAATAGCTACTTATTGTTTTTAGCGTTGACGAATCATATTGAGACGCAGCTTTTTCATTTCTTAGTTGAGCGTACTTCATCCGATACTGCCTTGTCATGTGGGAGGAAGGAAAAAATGTGGGTATACTGAATTTTGAACATCTACCCGTGTGTTCGCCACTCCAGTAGATAACTCCTGTGTACGAGGCGGCGAGTAGGATGTGGGTAGGATGGAAGATTGAGGTTATCGGGGGACGATTATAAGTCATAGGGTTCACAATGACATCCTCCAAGTTGGATGTGTTCCTACCGTGCTAGACACATAGGCAACAGGGATGGGTGGCCAGAAGTTAAAAGATAGTCGAAAGGAAGCGATATTTCACGGCGACTACGAAATAATAGAGAGAGACAGAGGCGGAGGCAGACAGAGAAAGATTGAGACAGGGCAAGGCGGATTAAGACATCGGGCTTGCAGTAGAGCTGAAACGTAAGAGAGCGTAATTCACTGAGAGCCACTGACATGACCTCCCTTCCACGCCTTCTGATTAGTGATTAAAAGAATGTTGGGCTGTGCCATGTCTTTGTACGGGCTCTGTACTTTGGTCCACGAATTCAACATTCGTGTAGCGGCATGTGTGCTTGGTTAGAACGGCTGCTTCTGGGAAATATGATCTTAAGAAGAAAAGAAAAAAAAAGTTATTGATTAGCACCGATCCACATTACGACTGACAACTGGGTTGTACGGTTACACTACATCAGTCAATGAAAAACTGAACTGGCTTTTACACTGCCACGCAAGCTCTAAAAGTCCTTTTAAGTAATATAACATATTTCCTCAAGTCGTTTGGTATTAACTCAAGAGAGAATCGCAACTGGTTTAAAATTCTCACGGGTGGCGAAGTACGTTTACAATAAGACGGCGTGTACGGCGAATAACCAGTCCACGGTGAGATTAGTTCTGTAACAGTAAACTTTCTGTTTGTGCTCTCTTGTTTTAAGCGCTTAAGCGTTCACTTCGAAAGCATATACTAACGTAAGCGATGAGGAACAACGATTAAAGATATGGACTCGCAAACGAAAGGACAACATTCAACTTCCCCTTCAACCATTACAAATGTAATTTTTATTCAGTTTTCCTAACTTGCTTAAGGGCAATTTAGTGGAATTCTATTGAAATAATAAAGTCTTCGCCAATCCGACCCTTCGGTCGGACTCTAATAATTTATTTCTCTATCGAACATTAAACACTAATCTCCCTTCTTTCAAAATCATTGTTGTTGTTCTGCTCTTCAGTCCTGAGACTGGTTTGATGCAGCTCTCCATGCTACTCTATCCTGTGCAAGCTTCTTCATCTCCCAGTACCTACTGCAACCTACATCCTTCTGAATCTGCTTAGTGTATTCATCTCTTGGTCTCCCACTGCGCGCCCGCATCTCGTGGTCGTGCGGTAGCGTTCTCGCTTCCCACGCTCTGGTTCCCGGGTTCGATTCCCGGCGGGGTCAGGGATTTTCTCTGCCTCGTGATGGCTGGGTGTTGTGTGCTGTCCTTAGGTTAGTTAGGTTTAAGTAGTTCTCAGTTCTAGGGGACTGATGACCACAGATGTTAAGTCCCATAGTGCTCAGAGCCATTTGAACCATTTTTTTCTCCCTCTGCGATTTTTACCCTCCACGCTGCCCTCCAACACTAAATTGGTGATCCCTTGATGCCTCAGAATATGTCCTACCAACCGATCCCTTCTTCTAGTCAAGTTGTGCCACAAATTCTCTTCTCCCCAATTCTGTTCAATACCTCCTCATTAGTTATGTGATCTACCCATCTAATCTTCAGCATTCTTCTGCAGCACCACATTTCGAAAGCTTCTATTCTCTTCTTGTCTAAACTATTTATCGTCCACGTTTCACTTCCATACATGGCTACACTTCATACAAATACTTTCAGAAACGACTTCCTGACACTTAAATCTATACTCAATGTTAAATTTCTCTTCTTCAGAAACGCTTTCCTTGCCATCGCCAGTCTACATTTTATATCCTCTCTAATTCGACCATCATCAGTTACTTTGCTCCCCAAATATCATAACTCATTTACGACTTTAAGCGTCTCATTTCCTAATCTAATTCCCTCAGCATCACCCGATTTAATTTGACTACATTCCATTACCATCGTTTTGCTTTTGTTGATGTTCATCTTGTATCCTCCTTTCAAGACGCTGTCCATTCCGTTCAGCTGCTCTTCCAGGTCCTTTGCTGTCTCTCACAGAATTACAATGTCATCAGCGAGCCTCAAAGTTTTTATTTCTACTCCATGGATTTTAATTCCTACTCCGAATTTTTCTTTTGTTTCCTTTACTGCTTGCTCAGTATACAGATTGAATAACATCGGGGAGAGGCTACAACCCTGTCTCACTCCCTTCCCAACCACTGCTTCCCTTTCATACCCCTCGACTCTTATAACTGTCATCTGGTTTCTGTACAAATTGTAAACAACCTTTCGCTCCCTGTATTTTACCCCTGCCACCTTCAGAATTTGAAAGAGAACATTCCAGTCAACATTGTCAAAAGCTTTCTCTAAGTCTACAAATGCTAGAAACGTAGGTTTGCCTTTTCTTAATCTAGCTTCTAAGATAAGTCGTAGGATCAGTATTGCCTCACGTGTTCCAATATTTCTACAGAATCCAAACTGATCTTCCCCGAGGTCGGCTTCTACCAGTTTTTCCATTCGTCTGTAAAGAATTTGTGTCAGTATTCTGTAGCCACGACTTATTAAACTGATAGTTCGGTGATTCTCACATCTGTTACATCTGCTTTGTTTGGGATTGGAATTATTATATTCTCGAAGTCTGAGGGTATTTCGCCTGTCGCATGCATCCTATTCACCAGATGGTAGACTTTTGTCAGGGCTGGCTCTCCCAGGGCTATCAGTAGTCCTAATGGAATGTTGTCTACAACCGGGGCCTTGTTTTGACTTAGGTCTTTCAGCGCTCTGTCAAACTCTTCACGCAGTATCATATCTCCCATTTCATCTTCATCTAACTCCTCTCCCATTTCCATAATATTGTCCTCAAGAACATCGCCCCTGTATTGACCCTCTATATACTCCATCCACCTTTCTGCTTTCCCTTCTTTGCTTAGAACTGGGTTTCCATCTGAGCTCTTGATATTCATGCAAGTGGTTCTCTTTTCTCCAAAGGTCTCTTTAATTTTCCTGTAGGCAGTATCTATCTTACCCCTAGTGATATACGCCTCTATATCCTTACATTTGTCCTCTAGCCATCCCTTCTTAGCCATTTTGCACTTCCTGTCGATCTCATTTTTGAGACGTTTGTATTCCTTTTTGCCTGCTTCATTTACTGCATTTTTATATTTTCTCCTTTCATCGGTTAAATTCAATATTTCTTCTGTTACCCAAGGATTTCTATTAGCCCTCGTGTTTTTGCCTACTTGATCCTCTGCTGCCTTCACTATTTAATCTCTCAAAGCTACGCATTCTTCTTCTACTGTATTCCTTTCCCCCATTCTTGTCATTCGTTCCCTAATGCTCTCCATAAATCTCTCTACAACCTCTGGTTCTGTCAGTTTATCCAGGTCTCATCTTCTTAAATTCCCACCTTTTTGCAGTTTCTTCAGTTTTAATCTACAGTTCATCACCAACAGATTGTGGTCAGAGTCCACATCTGCCCCTCGAAATGTCCTACAATTTAATACCTGGTTCCTAAATCTCTGTCTTACCATTACATAATCTACCTCAAACCTGTCAGTATCTCCAGGTTTCTTCCATGTATACAACCTTCGGACATGATTAAGTTATGCTCTGTGCAAAATTCTACCAGGCGGCTTCCTCTTTCATTCCTTACCCCTATTCCATTTTCACCTACTATGTTTCCTTCTCTTCCTTTTCCTACTATCGAATTCCAGTCACCAATGAGTACTAAATTTTCGTCTCCCTTCACTATCTGAATAATTTCTTTTATCTCATCATATATTTCTTCAATTTCTTCATTATTTGCGGAGCTAGTTGGCATATAAACTTGTACTACTGTGGTAGGCGTACTCTTCGTATCTATCTTGGTCACAATAATGCGTTCAGTATGCTCTTTGTAGTAGCTTACCCGCATTCCTATTTTTTATTCATTATTAAACCTACTCCTGCATTACCCCTATTTGATTTTGTGTTTATAACCCTGTATTCACCTGACCAAAAGTCTTGTTCCTCCTGCCACCGAACTTCACTAATTCCCACTATATCTAACTTTAATCTATCCATTTCCCTTTTTAAGTTTTCTAACCTACCTGCTTGATTAAGGGATCCGACATTCCACGCTCCGACCCGTAGAACACCTGTTTTATTTCTCCTGATAACGACATACTCCTGTGTAGTCCCCGCCCGGAGATCCGAATGGGGGACTATTTTACCTCCGGAATATTTTACCCAAGAGGACGCCATCATCATTTAACCATACAGTAAAGCTTCATGCCCTCAGGAAAAATTACGGCTGTAGTTTCCCATTGCTTTCAGCCGTTCGCAGTACCAACACAGCAAGGCCGTTTTGGTTAGTGTTACAAGGCCAGATCAGTCAGCCAACCAGACTGTTACCCCTGCAACTACTGAAAAGGTTGCTGCCCCTCTTCAGGAACCACACGTTTGTCTGGCCTCTCAACAGATACCCCTCCGTTGTGGTTGCACCTACGGTACGGCTATCTGTATCGCTGAGGCACGCAAGCCTCCCCACCAACGGCAACGTCCATGGTTCATGGGGGGTCTTCAAAATCATTATTGTCATTTTTTTATTTCTATCGAACACTTAAAGCTAGTGCACACAACTTTCAGAAGACACACATACGATTTATTAAGTCATATGTCGTCGTGTCGGCAAGAAGTAGGCTGCTCGATTTGGATATTGGAAGACATTTTAGTTGCCCAAAATTTGTCACACAAGAAATAAGAGGATATGACGTAAAGTGACTGATCACGAGACTGTTAAATATATGTGTTATATATCCAGCTTCTGTGCAGTGTTTTATAGTATGAGTACATGGTGGACCGACTGTTAGATGGGAACGTTAATTACGGCGTTGGCCTTCACGTTTTTGAAGATGAGTAGGCTATCCATTAGTATCGGATTTCATCCTATACTTTTTTACGTAATATTAGAACCAACACAGGCACAATAAGACATTGCAAGTGTATTAATTCCAGTTATCGAAACGACATGAAATGTCTTTACGCAATGTGATTCTAAAAGGACAGAAACTATACTTTACTATTTCTGTATGACTCATCCACAACTATGAAAATAGGTCGTAACGACAAGCATTACTAAAGCAACGGAAAAAACCTTTATCTCCTACAAGTTGGAAAATGCATGTCAATGAACATATTCTTCCCATTGTTTGCTATTTCTTTTTGTTATTTGACTCATTAAAGAGAATGTAGAACTATTAGGTAGCTATGATCCTCTTATTCTTCCTATGTTACAAAGAACTATTCATCCTCTCATATTAGTCCGTCGTGTTTGTATAGGCACACGTTTTTGCGCTACAGACAAAACATTTCAGTCATAGTAGAGACACCAGTGACGGCTTGTTTTGAAAACAATTTGTTTACCGTCGGAATCACAATAATTTCAATGCGAAATTGCTTACTTCGGCCTTCTATGGACATGAGAGTTTATCTTTTATCCGCACTTAGTCACTATAGCTGCCTGTTGGTCAAAAGCGACTTAAGTTAAATCCTTGCACGGGTGTTACCTATCCATCGTACCTTGACTTAAGGGACGCCTTATATGGCGTGGAAATTTTTCTAGGTGAATTCTGAGCCATCTCTTCAAACCTCTTTTCTGTGCACTGTAGCTACACAGCTGACCATTAAAACTGCAACACCATGAAAACTGCATGAATGGGCATAAGGCGTCTGCATGCTTGGACACGCAAATGATTAGTTTCCCAGCCTAACCACAGAAAGTAACTGGAGTAACGCTATCAACATTCCGTATACATGGGGAGATAAGACGGAGCGGGTTTCTCATTTAGTAATCGATTTGAGAATTGGTTGTTTTCGGGAAGATCGTCTAAGAATGAGAAACGCCTAGCAATGTTAGACTTCGAAAGAGAGAGGATCGTAGTTTGTCGATACTGTAGTTTATCGTTCCACGATATTGCTGTTCTTGTTGATCGGAATCTCATGACTGTCGCGAGAATGGAATCAATGGGATCGGCTTGGTCATTCCCAACACCACGCGGGATCACAGTGGTCCCGTACGACTAGCGCCTGAGTGGAGATACACATACACACACACACACACACACTTCGATCAGCTCTACAGGTGCATTTACATCTGACAGTTTTCTCCAGAAATAAGTGTCAGGTATCGGACAGAAAACCGCTTTACTTGTTTTCATGCCGACAGAAATCACAAGATGTCATGTATATGTGTTGGACAGTTCCCGAAAGGGTATAATCCATACATATTATAAAAATGTACGTCTGTATGTATACATGTATTTTCTATACCTCTTCATAACCCACTGAACCGATTTCATCCACACTTGGTACACATACCACTCACTGTCTGGAAATCATCGCTGTGGGAATACGAAACAACTACCTATGAGAGAGATGGTGATGAAAAATCAGTGTAGCCCACGACACGCGGATAGCTATACTTGTATAGCACAGAAAGAGGCACGTATCCTATATGATAAATATTCGAAACTTTTGTACTCACTCGTACGCAGCAGTTACGTAGAGGGTTGGCCGGTCATCACTTATACACACATCAATAGCGCTTCAGTTCTGTAAACATTTATGCATTGAGTATGAGGGATTTTCGAGCAACACTTCACGTTTGAATTCCATGCAGGCACGGTGTCGCAGCGTGTTCCGTCAGATGGTCTGTATCCCGTTGTAATATAAAAAGAACTGAGAGAAGCATTCAACAATGAACATGAAGGGCTGTCATGTGACGTCTGCCCAGACCAAATGCCGAGAATAATGTCGCACGAAATGAGGAAGCAAAAGTGGTCAAATTTACCGACGGCCAGTTTGTTGTCTCAGGTTCGATTCCCGCCGCTAGTATTGTTTTTTCCGTTTTATTATATTTCTCGCAATGTTAAATGATTGATTATTAAATTAAAACATATTTAAACAGTTCAGTGCACGTATATAGGTAAAATTAGTATATCCAGTTTATATAATCAAAATTAATATATTCAATTTAGAGACGGTTACTAACTTCATAAGTCAAATGACTGAAGGTCACCACATTGTAGTACACTGATAATATTTTGCACGAGCCGCACTGCAGCATGTTGCCTGTGCTGTCCTTACCCACCTTGATACAGAGAGCGCTAGGCTGCTACCCTGGCCGACACTTTTTCCAGATCTCATTGAAAACATTCAGTCATGAGTGGGTAGGAGAATGGCACACAGTCAACAGCCAGCCACTACGCTTGATGAAACGTACCATAAAGTTGAATCAGCATTGAATACAGTTCTCAACTTTGTCATTCAATTCGACGCCCAGACAGACTAAGCCGCTGATGTTGGTAAAGGCGGCAGCACTGTGCACTAGATTTTGCACACTTTTTACCCCCAAATCACCTACAAGTTTAATTATGTATTCTTCCTGTTATATCGTATGTGCTCAATAATTAACATTTCGTTACCAGATTTCCTGGTGTTGCAGTTTCCATGGCCAGCAGTGAAATTGGGTCAGGGAGCTCCCCGGCCAGCCGAGCGTGCCGGCACGGTAGCTCAGCGTGTTCGGTCAGAGGGCTGCTTACTCTCTGTAATAAAAAAACTGAGTAAAGGAATTAACGATCAACTTGAACGGATGTCTTGTGACGTCCGCCCAGACCACTAAACGCAACGGACTACATAAAAAAAACAAAGAAAAAACGCCGCTTTCGGCATTCGGGGAGGTGTAGCTGTCCCAAATCGAATCCGCCTCACGGATTAATGAGGAGGGCTGGTGAACCGGCCAGCTGGATGTGGTTTTTAGTCACTTTCCCACATTCGATTACGTAAATCCTGGGCGAGTCCCATGTGCCGTCTCAGATACAGGCTACGCAAATACTTTCGAAACGTTCTCAAACTTCAACACGTGTTTTACTCTAGGCACCTACGGATGAGGTACACAAATTCAATCCCGGAGGGAGCGATGGCGTCTGGAAAGGCATTCGGCCAACTGTAACTAACATTGCCAACACACATATAACAAAACTGACCCCCTACATAAAGGGGAAAAGGCAAGGAAGTAGAAGTAGTAGTAGTAGAAGAAGAATGTGGTTCGTTCGGTCAGCGAGTAGAGTTCTTCTAAACTTTCTTACATCCAGATACCGTCTTTCACTTTGGATCTTAATATTTTAGCTTGTCTCTGTCGTTTCATCTTCTGGACATTATTGACATTGATAGCTTACGGAAGAACGATTGTCTGGAAGTGGGAAAGTTTAGCTTTGGTGGGAAGCGTCTTATTGCTATATTCCAAGTGTTTGTGTAGGCTTTACACATTTTTTTCTGTGCGCACTTTGTTGGCTACTCTTATTTTAAGTGTTCCTCATAATTTTACCTAAGTATTTGAAGTGTTTAACCTGTATCATGTTGCCATATTTCATTTTGAGGTATCCGGAATCTGCTTCTTGAGGTTGAAGCTTACTCTTGTGTGCGTGTTTGCTTACAAGTAAATTTGTTTTCGGGAACGATCTACAAACAAAATTTTTTACCATGACATATTTCGCTGAAGTTATAGTATTTTCTGTGTGTTTTTTATTTGCTTTCTGTCAAATAACTTGATAAATTGCGTTTTACTGTATGTGCGTATACAGTTTCAGTTTTTAAGTAAATTATTTACAAACCGAAGTAGAAAAACTTTCATATTTTGTTAACACATGCAGTGGTCTGTGTAAGTTTTTGCACTTTACAGAATAGCTGTTATTCTTCTACAATTTATCACCTCGAAAGTTTAGCTGTTATGGTTTATAATACTGTACTCGTGTGAGACAATCTCTCTCTCTCTCGCTCTCCCTCTGTGTTTGTGTGTGTGTGTGTGTGTGTGTGTGTGTGTGTGTGTGTATGTGTATGTGTGTGTGTGTGTGTGTGTATTTGTGCGTGAGAGAGAGAGAGAGAGAGAGAGAGAGAGAGAGAGAGAGAGAGAGAATAAAACAGTAAGAGAGCGTGAGAGTGGATGTGTGGAGAAAGAGAGAGATTGTTTTTATGTTTGTGTGTTTACAGGTCTGGATTGTGTTACAGTTCTTCGATGGCAGAGAACAGTGTCCCACTGCATAGAGCTCCGCACTCGTTTATTATTTCTTTTCCTTACACCATCGTTGTTTGTATTTGGTAGTGCTCTTCAATTATTATTTCTGTGGGAGGCTGATATTGCATTTGAGAATTTTTAGGTCGGTGTTGATGTCCTATTCAGTAACAGTTCTGGGCGTCCCTCTCAATATTTTCTTAATTTATAATATCTTCAACTGTGGAAGCATCTGCCCTCTCTCTTCTGGGTGTGGTGTTTGATATCTATGGCTTTCTATTAATTGATTTATTTATTTAGGTTATGGCTACGTCACTAAAATATATTACAATTATCTCAATCTACAAACTAATATCCAGGCCACGAATATAGTCTATTGACCCCTCCGTCATCATTAGGAGCTCTGTTGGATGGCTAGCGAAAGCTCTCGGGAGACATTCTTCAATTACATGGCGTACAGTCTGCTTTCCTGCGCCACAGTCACAACATGGAGAAGTTATTTTCTTCCACTTGTGCAAGGAGTCAGCACAGGTTCCAGTGCTGGTTCTTATTCGGTTAAGAACCAACCAGATCCTCGTGGAATTCAAAGTCAGGCGGCTTGATCGATATGTGTGGCATCTTAAGTTCTTCCGTCGTAGCGTTAATCTCCCATGTGTTTTTCCAGTAGATATCACTATTAAAGTCGGTTCCAACTAACACTCTCGCGGTTTATAGAGTTAGATGATGAGAGCAAAGCCTACCTTTGCTCATGCCTGCAGTGTCTGCGTGAACAGGGCGGTTAGGATTTTTCTACAGAATTTTGTACTCAGGTACAAGTGCACTTTTCTACTAGGAAAGGAGGTAGTATACGGCTAAGAAAGGGTAGCCAGAAAGTAGGTGTAGGGCTGATGGTACCAGTTATAAGACGCATTGTACGGTTGAGTTGTGTATCAACAAGTTTTGTGTTAGCACTGTTCATCCAGACTGGGGAGAAATATTCCGCTAGAGGGTAAACCATTTCCAGACCGTATGTATGGAGTGTTGATGCAGTTGATCCCCATGATGCGACACAGAGTTTGTGGAGGCCATTATTTCGTGTTTTTGATTTGATAGATGTTGTTTGCAACTCAGCACCCCTAGATATTTTGGGTTTCTGTTATGCCTGAGTAACCTTCCTTCTAGGTGGACTCTGTGTGCTCTTTGTTGGTCACCTTGTTGCTTAGATGAATTGTTCAGACTTCTGCCTTAGCGACCATCTGACGCCAATCGTTGATAAATCATTGGTCAATACGGACTCAGTAAATTCAATTTCTCTATACCTCGTTACGAGTGCCCAATCGTCCGCATACCCAAACGTTCTTGATGTGGTTTAAGATATATCAGTTACGTGCAGGAGACGGAACAGGACAGGTCCTTGTGGTAGCCCATTGTGACACCTATGGTATATTTATGGGTTATTTCCGTCCGAATGTTCGAATTTTGCAGTTTCCAGCATCTATGATTTTACTTCAGTCTGGTGCAAACGAATCTCCCTGAATTCTTTTTTCTTATTGGTGTGTGAGTGTGCGCGCGCGCGCGCGCGCGCGCTTGTGTGTGTGTGTGTGTGTGTGTGTGTGTGTGTGTGTGTGTGTGTGTGTGTGCGTGCGTGTGTGTTGAATAATTTCTTATTTTGAAGACGCTGTCTTTTCTGGTGAACAGTTTACCAGTAAATGGAAGCATGCAAAATTTCTAGACTGTCATTTAGGACGGTATTGTGGAGTATAATAGTGCTTTTACTAGCCACGTTATTTGCTCTTGAGTATACTGCCAATGAGAATTAAATTGTAACCATTGTAGTACGATACTGTTTTATCAGGATGTGGAATTTGGTCAAAATAACTTGTGGATGTAGGGACTTGTACCAAATAGTGTACCACAACGTGGAATTGTTGTATGTTTATTCTCTGAGTTAGAGGGCACGAGGAGTATATTAATGTGCTCTGTTGTTATATTTCAAACGGAAGGCTATCTGTCTGGATGTTTTTCTTAATGCTCAGAAATTTGATAGACACACTAAACTGTATAATTTCGCGCAACCAATTCAGTTTTTCTAGACGGTTGTGGAGACAGCTGGTAACCTCTCTCCAGATACAAACACGTAAGTGGAGCGTTCCCTTGAAAAGGACACTGCCAATTATCTTACCTTTTTGTCCATAATCTCAGCTTGTGCTTCGTCACCAATGACCTCATCATCGGCGGGACGTTAAACACTACGCTTTTTTTTTAATGATAGGTGACCATCAATGGGGTTTCTCACCCTTATCACAAAAGAGCTGGCAGAGGGGGGTCGTAGCAAGCAGCTTTCATATAGGAAGCACGTCCGCATTCTTAGCGTTCGGCGCTAGGCGTGCAAACAGCACGTTTGACGCCACGAAGGTAGGCATACAACTCTCCCTCAGAGTTGAAAGGGCGGCACGTCTGCAGGACAACGTTCCAATTTAGTTCTCACGTCGAGATAGAAGATGGACGATGTTGACGTTTCATGATATTTATTTACAATAGCAACAAAAACTGCTCGAAATTACAGCCTCCTGCTCGAATGCTCACCGTGCAAGGAACGTGAGTGACTGGCGCACCCTTTCAAACAGCCCTGGCAAAGACGGGATTGCATCAGAGGAAGCCATAATTCGCACTATCAGCTCTTCAACCGTCTCGACAGGTGTTTCGTAAACAACAGATTTCAAGTGTCCCCAAACGAAAGATCAAGGGGCATTAGGCAGGGGGAACGTGCAGGCCATGCCACCAGCCCACCAAGCCATATCTTGTCCTCATCAAAGGTGACATCCAAATGACCGCAAAAGCGAAGAGCGCAGATAAACCATCATGTTGGTATCACATGTGATGTCATACGTTGAGTTGGACATGTTCCAATAACTCTGGCAGTGCTTCCCTTAAGAAGATTAAGTATCTTGTTGCGTTCAGTTGTCGGGGGGCATGTATGGACCAATTTAGATTATTTATCGCCGAAATGCAATGATGGCGATGCGCTCTTGGTGACCATGAACAAAGGCGGCGAGCGGGTTTTCCCGTGCTCACGCGTACTGATTGTGGCTGTTGTAAAGGATACCTCGTCCGTAAAAGGTACGAAGTGTGGGAATTCGGGCTTAATGGAACATTTCTACGGAAACCTCTCGCAGAAGTTAAGGCGACGTGGAAAATCCTTGGGCCTGTGGCTAATTTTCTGAAGGTGATAAGGGCCCAAGTCATGCTCATTCCACACTCGCTAGACCGTGGAATGGCTTACACCCATTTATCGAACAACACTCCGAGAGCTTGTTGATGGTGTGTTTTGTAGCAATGTTAACGTATCCTCTTCAAACTCTGGTGTATACACTGTGCGTTGACTATTGCGCCCGTCTGTACTTCGCACCTGTATCACAAAATGAATTTATCGGGTTTAGATGTAGGCTTTAAATTCTCACGCAACGTTACGATGCCTTGTCGGTGGGCAACTCATCTCAAGTTGAGCTCTCTCTCTTAGAGACCTATGGACGGCCATGAACGTGCGTGGATGAGGCACTCGATGATTCGGAAACCGCTGAATCTACAACCGTTGAGCAGCGAGAATATTTCCATCCACCGCCACGTAAACATGGTGCATATCTGCCCTTTCCTCACAAGAGAAACGCTCCATTTCACGTCCGCCCCGCACAGTATCAGACGCAAGAGTGTCCCCATTTGTCGACACACTGACGCAGGGCGAACTATACTCTGCAGTGGCCACAAGTGTGGTCCTCTGTGCGACCTCCTATCAAATAGGCATTTGCACTACCAAGCGAAACGCGTTCAAATCCCAGCAAATGCTGCAAGAAACTCCGCGGTGTTGTCCCCCGCCGGAATATCTGCTACCATTTCGACTTGGATGATGGGCTGTATGCCTGCTTCCCCGACGCCACGCGACGCTGTTACATGAAGCTTAGTACCGAACGCTAAGGGAAGCGAACAGGAGTTGCTATATGGAACAAAGAACTTTGTAATGCGGGCATCCACAGCCGTTAAACTTCTAAATGAATGGAAGTAAAATGAAGCAAGGTAGTGGTTTCGCTGCATTAAATGAGCATCCTCAGGTAAACTACACAAGAGGGAAAGGGTGCCATGTAATATATATGATTAAAATACTATGGGAATCTTTAAAAAATTGAAATTTTAAATTTTTCCGATACTTTTTAAGAAAAATTTTAAAAATATTTTTGTAGATCTAATTTAAAGTATTTAAATAGGCAGAAAAAATAAAATTAAAATGTACTTACAACAGTATCACATTAGTGCGTCACCACGGAAAATTGTGGAGCGTTCTAACAGTGAAAGAATACACCTAAAGATAGAATAAACAAAAATAATTCAAAAATCACACCGCGTTTAGGTGATGTCGCGGTCTTACCGTCGCTCACTAGCACCTAACATGGTACGTTATTTTTCCGTGATCGAACACAGCTGGCCGACGTCCGTGGTATACCCTTGCAAAACACCACAGGTTATGTATAGGTTCTAGGTTTGTGTTAGTTCAACTTGCTTAGTTTTCTGCTATTTACTACCTTAAATTCCTGCTATGGTTAGATGTCCTTTCAGTTGATATAGTACGCTTGTCAAATTTTTAACGTGTCAATAACTCTGTCAGTATGTTGCAGTTTTGATTTAGTGGCCTTTATTTCGTAGATTCCACATGGATACACATACCGGATTGTTGTTCAATCAGCATTACGGTATTGACATCCGTTCGTAATAATGTGAGGATGAGTATAAGGTGAGGGAATGAGAAAGCATCGAGGAAGGGGAGGATTGGTTATTTAGCTCGCTGAAGTCCCCAATTTTGATCTTTCCTTACTTATGTCTTTGGTTTCCACTCATTGTGCTTAATTTTTTTTTCTCGTAGTGCGCCACCGCACTACTCGCTCCGATGTCCTGTTTTATTTATTTTGACGAATTCCCCTCTTTAGAGATTTGATTTTTGCCGATGAACGTTGGGGGCATATTGATGCGCTAATGTGACATTGTTGGAAGTACAGTCGTGCTCAAAAGTATCTGAACGACCTAAATTGCATTTCGCCTGATTCGAATGCAACCCACATAACACAGCTGTCTAGCAGGTCCTCTAATCGCCCCTCGGAACAGTCGTTTGACTATTGAAAATGGTTCCAACAAGTCACCACTACAAAACACTGCTCTGTATCGCAATAACTCAAGAGTAAAGTAATACCAAGGTACTACAAATATCAGGGAACATCTTGTCACAGATAAGACGGTCCTTAAGGTTTGTAAGCTCACATTTATTACAACAAATGACATACCTGAAATGTTACCACTCTCACTATTACGCCACATAGGTAATTCACGTAGTAAGTTCGTCGTATTCATGATTTCCTCTTCAAAGTAACATACCGTACTTATTATTTAACACAAAATGACATTAAAATTTTAAGTTATTCACTAGCAGCTAGTTGAGAATATTTATGAACTTCAAATGACACGACGAACCGTCTCGTTCTGCATATGGATTCAAACCCAGGTCATGCAGACTAAGCAAAGACTTCGTGACTGGCGGAAATAAACAGTCATTCCCGACTAGGCATACAGAGAGTGATATAGCTCGATTCTAGACAGTTTCAGTTAGCAAATATCAACTTTAAATTACATAACGTAAAAATTTGTAACGAACTCTAATTCCTACCCAGCATCTATTGTCCTCGTTAACGAACTACGAGAGATGTTAAATATTGCTTCTTCACAAGTAACTTTCCTGAAATGCTGTGAGGTAAAGCTTTTTGTTGGACAGTGATTCGAACCCAGAACCTAATTGGATTGTCATCGAAGCACAACCAACTGTGACATATCGGATTTTCTCGGCAGTAGCTGGATGTTTTAACTGAAATGACGAGACGAAACATTAATATTTTCTTTCCCAGGACTCGAACCTGGCACCTATCACTGTTATATTCTAGAGAAAACGAACGTTAAAAATGGGTTTGTTACACCAGCAGCGACATGTGAGCATGTTTGAACTAGAAATAATACGACGAAGAATTCAGTGCTGACTGGGAATCGAGCCCCACAAGTATCGTTGTTGACTGCACGCAGAGACGTCAGCTTGTAATTTTTCACCACCAGCAGCTCGGAATAACATCCTTGAACTTACAGTGATCTCGCAAACAGTTCTGTGTCTCACTGGGACTCAAAAAGTCAGAGATCGTTAAGTTTGACAACGAATGAAAATACATTAAAATTCAAAATTATTATCCACCAGCAAATAGGTGTTCTCATGAGAGCTTGATAATACATAATGAAAGCTTCAGTGCCCGGCCAGGATTCGAACCCTTTCACGCGCAGTATGTGGTGATGTTGAGGAATCTGCAGTTTTGAACAAACAACAAATTGCAGTCGAGCTGTATTGTCACGAAGGGATCAAATCCCGCGTTAAGGGCGGTCTGAGTTGCATTTCCAGTTCAGAGCCAATTTTATCGACATACAGAAGCTCAAATAAAATATGGAATAAGTGTCCTGTGACCCTACATAGCATTTGTTTCGTCACTAGAAATAAATAACTAGTATAAGAGAGGTTACTGGTGATAGAGTGTCTACATGTCGCCACTCCTGACTTTATTGAGGTTCAACCTAACGTCTACTTGTTAGAGAAGGAATATCATGTTTAACATGAATGTCAGACGACAATGCCGTTATACCTTCTTCACTTGGCGTAGCCAGAAGAGAACAGAATCTGTCTCTCCTTATCAAAAATTATCAGTAGAAGTTGGATTCGAACCCAGACCATAAGTATATGAACCTAGCATCAATCCATTTTTTGTTTATTTTTATTTTTTTTATCGCGGTTCTTTTTTTTTCCAAAATCACATTTGGAGGCGGCGGGTATCGATCCCAGTACCTCTCACATGCTAAGCGAGCGCTCTACCATATTTTTTATTTGTTTTTTTTTACTGAAAATAAAAAAATTAAAGTTTTCACTCGATGGAAGACTTTTTTTTTTTTTTTTTTTAAGGTTAAGAGTGTTCAGTTATTAGTAGGTGGAGACAAGGCGGGCAGGGGTCGAAACCCGAGGCCTGGCCGCGATGTCTCTCCCCCCCCCCCCCCCCCCCCTCCCTGAATCACTTCCTCAAGTAGCTTTTTGATTTATTTTTGTTTTATTTTTATTTTTTTTCACCAGGAAAAGGGTAAATGAAAAAAAGATCTTTATTGGTACAAACTGAAATACAACAGAAATGCTATCCTTCCGGCGAAAATAACACAAGACACTATACTCGTACAAGGCGAGCAATTTTTTTTAATGAACAAGGTGTAGGGAAAAAAAGAATAATAATTCTGATGTAATCTAAGTGGTGTGAAGCAATATATAGTGGAGTGAGGGAAAGACCAGTGTTTTCTGGGGTAGTGCATTAAAGAAAGGAGGCGCGTGTCCATGCGCCTACTCCACTGTGGGCTACAATGTAGAAAGTTACGCGGGGAGTCTCAGATGTCAGCAGGGGGGCGGGGGGCGGGAGTGCTGCCGGCGTGTGGCACCATCCAACTGAGCGGGGGTGAAGTAAAGATCGCATGTAGGTAATTGGCGAAGAAGGCGCGGTAGCGCGGTCGGTGTTCGACTTCACTGTGGGCGGTTTGTAAGTACTGCCAGAAATCAAGGCGTGATTTGTCGCCATCATTATACATGTAGGTGATCGTCCATCCCTTGACCCATACAATCGCACGATTTTTGGAGGCGGGGAAATAAGTATTCTCAGGATGGATAAAAGTCCATGGGTCAATCGAGTCCGGCGGAAAGCGGAGGTAACAGGCAACGAACTGTCGGGCCAGTTTCCAGACGTCACTGGTGGCAGCACAAGTCAGTTGATGGACATCGTCATCCACGAGGTGGCAAATGGAACAAAGTGGAGAGTCCTTTAGTCCGATGGTGTGAAGATGATGATATGTGGCGAATTTTTCATTTGCGACTTGGTACCATGTTGCCCGGACGTTGGAGGGAAGAAAAGGCTGGTGGATGTGACGCCAAACCGTTGGCCACCGCGTGGACGGATGTCTCAGTTCGATATTGTTGCTGGATACGGAACGAAGGAGTGGGGTGTAAAAATCTTTAGGTCGAGGAGAACGCGTGGTCGGTAAGTGTGTGTGAGCATAACTGAAGTCGACGATGAAATCAGAAATGTGCGTCAGATGGTGCTTGATGTGTCCAACTGGTACTGGTGGTGTTATGGTCGCGCGTAAGGGAGGTGCCCCCGTGCCACTGCTTGTGCGTGGTGGACATGTACAAGGACGCCGCGCGGAGTCGCACATTGACAAGGCCGAGGCCCCCCGCTCGCGGGGGAAGGGTGAGCGTGTCGTAGCGGACCTTAAAGAGCGTACCGGCCGTAAGGAAGTATCCGAGGGCAGCCTGGAGGCTGAGTCCAATAGTTGATGGCAGCGGGAGGACCTGTGCGATGTGGACCATTCTGGCCGCCACATGTTGCTGGAGGTATTGGACACGTTGTAAAGAATCGAGTCGTCGGAGAAGATTTTGTCGCACCGTTGTGCGGATAGTTTGGAGTGCACGCCGAAAATTGATGGCAGCGGAGCGGCGTACGGTGGAGGTGAAAATGATACCAAGGTATCGTAGTTTTTGTACACACGGGAGAGGTGCTAAGTCGTCGTGTGAGAGGCCGCGTCCAATGAGCATCGCCGCGGATTTAGCCACATTCATGTTACTGCCCGCTGCAGTGCCGTACGTTGATATCAAATCAAGTACCGTGTGTGTTTCACTCCGTGAGCATGACATCGAAAACTGTGCTGTCGCAAAGTGAGACCAGAAAGGTGGCTCGTCAGACTCCCGATGAGTGGCTCCAGGCTTATGGCATACAGTAGGGTCGAAAGTGGGCAGCCTTGCCTTACGGAACGCCGGATCGCCACTGGTCCCGCCACACGGCCGTTAACCTGAATCAGCGATTCGGCGGTGCCGTACAGGCGCCGGATCACGTCGATAAAGGCTGGTGGAAAGCCCATTCGGTTCATCACTGAGAACAGAAAAAGATGCCGCACTTTGTCGAATGCGCTGTCAAAATCAATGGCAACCACTGCGGCGTGGAGTCTGCACGCCGCTGCCAGTGCAATTAAATCGCGACATTCTCCTGTGGCCGTTTGTATATTAACTGAGCCGCCCGGAGTTGTCTGTTCCGGGGATAGAATGCTAGGCAGGATCTTGTGGCATCGCGTTGCCAGTAGGCGTGTAAAAATTTTACAGTCTGCGTTAAGCAGAGTCAGGGGACGGTAATGTGCTGTCGTCACACCTGGTGTCGATTTGTGGATGGGTATAATAATTCCCGTGACGAAGGACGGCGGTACGGCGTTCTCCATCGTCAGCAGTTCATGAAACATCGTTGTCCACCGTGACGCCATTAGTGTGAAGAAAGCGCGATAAAATTCTATCGGCAATCCGTCGACACCAGGTGACTTATTCAGAGCACCTTTTTTGATTGCATCGTGGATTTCGTCACGCGTAATGGGCTCCATCAGCTCGTCCGCTTCGTCGCTGGTGAGGGTGCGAGTTACGTGTGGTAACACAGACTCCTCAGCGTGGTTGTTGGTAGTCTCCTCCTGGTACATTGTGCGGTAGTGGTCGACAAAGGCACTGACGATTTCGGCCTGGCAAGTGACGTGCTGGCCGCGACAGGTGGTGATCTCGGTGATGAGTTGTTGTCGTCGATGTTTCCTATCGGAGGCGATATGATGCATGGTCGGATGTTCTTGGTCCGCCGAATCTTGACATCGGGTTCGCACCATAGCCCCCTGCAGTCTACGGCGTGTCAAAGTTACAATTTGCGCCTTAATCCTGCTGCGTTCCCTCTGGGTGTCGGGGGTGGGCGGTTGGGAGTCCAGGTCGCGGAGAACGGCGTAGAAATAGTCGGTAGTGTGCCGGCGCCACATAGCAACTTCCTTTCCATACTGAATCAAAGTACGTCGAATGGCAGGTTTAGCACATTCCAGCCACCAGGTCAAGGTCGTGCAGTATTTAGGTAAGCGACGTTCACAGGTGGCTCATGTCTCGGTAACACGTTGAAGACATTCGGGATCATGAAGATGGGAGGTGTTTAGCTTCCACGGTGCACGACTACGCCAGACCACTTGCTTGGGGAAGAGAATGTTGCAGATGTAGGCACAGTGGTCCGAAAAGGCCAGGGGCCAAAGTTCTGCACCTTGGACTGCAGGTGTGAGTTCCCGAGAGACGTAAATTCTATCAAGGCGGCTCGCGGAGTGACTCGTCTGGTAAGTATGTCCAGGCGCGTCGCCGTGCCGAACTTCTCAAGTGTCGCGGAGCAAAAGATCTCGGTCGACAAGACGCTGTTCTTGACAGGTGTTGTAGTGGGGCACTTGATCTTTAGGGTGCAAGACACAATTAAAATCACCCATAAGCAAGTAATGGTCGCCACGTCCAAGAAACAAAGGAGCGATTTCTTCTGAATAGAAGAGTGCCCTGTCGCGTCTGCGGGTGGAGCCTGACGGAGCGTAAATGTTGACGATACGCGTCCCCATGACGGTGACGGCCATGCCTCTGGCAGATGGAAGGTATGTGATATCGGCCACTGGAATGCCTTCTCTGGCGTAGATGGCTACGTCGCGTACCAGGTGGGCACCAGGAGAAGGATAAGTGTTATATGCCGCGACGTCTGGAAGTGTGGCCAGGTGTACTTCCTGTAGTAGTGCGATATCGACGTCCGACGCCCATATCATCTCTCGCAGCAGTTGAAGTTTCACGGGTGAGCTAATGGTGTTAGTGTTGATCGTCGCTATTCGGTAGGTTTGGAGCCGTACCCCGCCGTGGAGGGGAACTCCACCGGCGGAGGAGGAAGAGGGACGAGGCAACGGTGAGTCGTGCCGTACGCCACCTGACGGCATTATCAGCGGCGTAACGATGCTTCCGTCTGGGGTAACTCTGCCCCCAGCGTGTGGTCCGGGTCCTCATCGACGTCCTCACTCCACACCATTGAAGGCGTTGTCGTTGTGATGGTCGTACGTTCCACTTCGGTCGTAGGGGCGGAGGACGTCTCGGCGGCAGTCGCATCGGTGGAGTCCATTGGTTCAGGAGCACCTGAGCGAGCCAGTAGAGTAGGCATCGACGTATCCATAGTCGGCGTCGTGTTGTCGTCATTCGTATCGTCGTGTAGGTTCTCCGAGGCCTCGTCGGATCGGACGGCGTCTGGAGCATCAGGGGGAGGTGATCCGTCTCGTTCCGAGACCGTATGGCGCCTCCTCTTGCGCCTCTTAGGTGAACGTTGTTTGCGGGTTCGTCGCTCCGTATCGGAAGACGGAAGGGAGTCGCGGCGCTCTGCGAGGAAGGCCGTCGCGGGAACGTCAAATGAAGGGGCGTCCATATGTGCAGGCGGGTGGGTGTCGGAAGTCGTCGCTGTTGGTAGTGGCGCCGGAGTAGCGTCAGGCTTTGAGCGCGACGCGTCGGCCCCAGCGGTATCCGTAGCAGCTGGAAGGGTCACCAGTACATGGTCCGATGGGCGGCGGCCGGTGGGAGGAGAAGAGAGCGCCGATGCGTAGGTGATCGGTAAAACAGTCGTCGGAGCCGGAGATGCCACGGTAGCGGCTGGCAATTGGGTGATTCGTCGCTGAAGACACTCAGATCTGAGGTGGCCTTCTTTGCCGCACCCGGAACAGGTCTTGGGTTGGCCGTCGTATATGACAACCGCGCGGCACCCGCTAATTTGCAGGTAAGATGGCACGTGGCGATGGAGGACGATGGTGATCTGCCGTACACCGTTAAGAACGGGGTACGTTTGGAATTGCGCCCAGCGTTCGCCAGTGTGGCCATGTACAGTGCCATAGGGGCGGAAAGCCGCGATAACGTCTTCCGCCGGAAGCTCGAACGGGAGTTCGAAAACACGTATGGTGCGCATTCCTAAGCCGGCATGGTCGACAGTGACCGCTCCGACATTGCCGTCGGCGTGGCAAAAGCGTAATCCATGGTTGGTGTCGCAAAGTATTCTTTCACATACCGCGTAATTGACGACTTTGACGTTCACAGTACTGCTTAAGATGGACAAATGGATGCCCAAGATGTCAGAAGCTGGGATCTTAGCAACGTCGCGTAGGAAGCGTTCCACTTCCAAGGCCTTTGGTCGTGCGTAGTCGTTGCAGAAGTTGAATCGTAAAGTTGATTTTCGAAAACGGTTGGCCATGGTTCTAATGCACGTAAGCGACACGTAAGTGACGGCCGCTGAAATGTAAACAACAGCGAGCGCGCGCGCTCCGCAGGCGGAAACAACACGTCCGCACTGCACGGCGGCGAAAGCCGGACTGATATCATCTTTAACATGAATGTCAGACGACAATGCCGTTATACCTTCTTCACTTGGCGTAGCCAGAAGAGAACAGAATCTGACTCTCCTTATCAAAAATTAGCAGCAGAAGTTGGATTCGAACCCAGACCATAAGTATGTGAACCTAGCATCAAAACCATGAGACCACCAAATTCTCTTTTCTATCACTCATTTTTCTATCATAACAACGTTGCGCCACACTGGATGAGAATTCCGACACACAGGATCCTTGTAGTGGTTTGCAGCATGTTCAGTACATTCATTTACTTGGTTTACCGAATCGTCATGAACTAGCTGCCTCGGCTACCCAATGCATACATTCGACTCTATTTTGTAATCACCGAAATAAAATCACGTAACTGACAACTACACAGAACTGCCAACAGTGTAGGATGCAGAAATTTAAATAGGAAGTGTTCCTTTCGACTTGAGCTACTCTATTGCGCTATCTGTTTGTTGAAAACGTCGTGCAGTGCAAAAGAAAAGCTGTAACTGTCTGTCTCTCGGAAGTCTAGATCCGACCATAAGAATTATCTCACAGCACTGTGCAATGCGGAAGGTCTGGAGGTATTGTTATTGACTTCTGGAGGTGTTACAGTTCTGTGTCAGCTAGTAGCGTAACGGTAAGCGTCGCGCACTGTTGATAAGACGTCGCGAATTCGGGTGCGTTCACTGCTACATTATTTAACACGCCATACTGCTGCCTGCTGAAGTTATCGATCTAATGGAACTTTGAACATAATTCCCTTCACTTCTCAACCGAAAATAGTCGCATGTGGAAAAAGGGCTAACTTCTGCGACATTCTGTACTCTTCAGGTTTAATAGATGGCCAGGCTGCAGATGCATCTCGAAACTTTTGTATTATGTATGGGGAGAGCGCTTCGTGCCAAAATACGTCAGAAAAGTATTTCCTACATTAGCTGTGGTGTGGCAGTGTCATTTTATTCTTCATCTAACCTTGTTTGACAGCTTTAACTCAGAACAAGTTTTCTACATGCATGTAATCAATAAACTGCATGTGCATTGTCAGACTGTTATAGATAACATCAGAGAGTTCGCACATATCGTTGATGATTAATTTCTCTCTCATGTTAACTAATGTTTTAACAACACTAAAAGAAACCTTACGCAAATTGTGCACTGTATTACAAGAAATGAAACGAAACTACCCACGATAACCTTACGAGGAAAGTCTGTTTCAATAAAACTGGGTATCTGTACACAAGCGTGCCTCTATCGGCACGAATTAGTAAAATACTAATCACTAACATTTCGAGTGGGTCTGTGGTTGATTGGTATGCTGTGTCATACTCAAGTGGTATGCAAATGTGGCATTTCATAAATAAAGTTATGTATTCCTAGAAACCCAAAATTTGCTTGTCAGCAGCGGAAAGAGGCGTTACCTGTTGTGCAGCATTGTACGTTTTTCATCATTGCACTATGAGCCGAAAGTATTTTCTTGCGATTTCCTTATCGATGTGTGATCTGACTGCTTGTAGCTCTTTCACAGAAGGGATAAAAACGCTACAGTCAGCAAGACTGGGACCGCAAACCCTAACAGACGCTTTTCCACAGATGAGCACGTTTCCACAGAGCTAGAGAAGAGTCATTCATCTAGCTTTCCTATTACGAGACCAATAGTGGCTAGAACTTGTAAACCGCTATTTAAAGGACTAGATTATATGCGATTTTCACGTGCAACGACTTTCCTGATCTGAAAACCGTAAATTTACAATCCTTTGTTACAGCTCAAGCGATAATAACTCAGATTATTCAATGGAAATGACAGGAAAAATCAAGTGACCTTTGAGGCTTAATTCCGTGCACACCAGGAAGTAACTCGTCGATCACAGAGTTGCCAAACATACCTTACCTTGTTGCCAAATCTCAGTTACATTACCAGCAGGAAGAAGACGAACCGATGTGATCCTATAGTGGCCTGGGAAGTCACCATAGCTGACGTCTCAAAGATGCGGCTGCTACGGCCTGGAATACGTAATGCGTCTGATTCGCATTTCTGTAACTGGTTTTAGGGATTGGAGCGTAGTTACTATTAATGCTCAGAACTGACTGCAAACTAAGCTTCATAAATCAGTAACTCTCATAGTTGTTTTTATATTTCTTTCGTAAGTGTACTTAAAACTAAGAAACTCATTGACGGACATTTGCGTGCCTCGCCGATAATCGAGCACAACAAACAAATGAAAATTAAAAAAAGATCGTGTGTGTGTATGAGAGAGAGAGAGAGAGAGAGAGAGAGAGAGAGAGAGAGAGAGGGGGGGGGGCGGGGGGGGGGGGAGAGAAAGGGAGTGAGGGAGAGGGTAAAAAATTGTTGCAAAGAAACTGAATCATGGTATGTAAAGAAATCTTTCATTAATATGACACGTTCCACATCATTACGAAATGTCGTATTCATGTTCTATTGAACAAGTATGTAATCTAATCATACAATATTGCAGACTAATCAGGAAGAGGCATGAATTACAGAAATTTTCGCCAATATCAGTAACCAAATTTAAATTTGAAAATAAAAGACGACAGTTTTTGTAATAAACCGGGACTCCTATAAGGACCCTTTCGTCCCTGTTAACTAACCACGAAAGATGTGTGATATACCTCCATTCAGAAGTAACAAAGTGTTCATGCATTTATAGGTGAAGGGCATGATGTGAAGTTCTGTGACGGAGATACGAACCCAACACGCAATCGAATTGTTAACTAAGTAAAATCAAATGTTACGTATCGGTTTTTCCTACCAGCTGCTAGGTGTTTGAGTCTAAAATAAGGATACAAATTTTTGTGTCTGAGCGATAATCGAACCGCACACCTACCGTCCTGCTCTATCATCCACGAACATAGCTTAGGTATCAATTGCTTACTCACCAACAGTAAGATGTGTGCATGTTTGACCAACCTATTGCGATTGTTGGCAACACTTGAACAGACATTAAAAATGCACGTTAATTTTCACTAGCAGACTGGTGTGCACGTGATAGGGCTTGAAATGGAATTATGAATATTTTTGTACTGGATCAGGATTCAGACCCACATACTTACCTTTGGAGGAGACCTAGAGAAGATTGCAGTCTTGGGAAAAGGAACGAAATGATTGAACTATACTGTTCGGAGAGATTCAGATCCTCGAAAGAGGAGATACGAATTCGAATCACAGTCCAGCACCAAATTTTTCAACGTCTCTAGTTCAATCAAGTACAAGTGAAATAAGAGCCCTATTCCTTTAAATGGCTATCGGTTCATCAAATAAAATAAAATTTTCTAATGTAAGTAAGTTTACTGGAGACAGTATTTCTGTTTGTTATGACTTCCGCCTATGTCATTTGCCAACGTAAACCGGCTCTGCACAGTTGGTAATGAAGGAACGTGTTGTTTAATGAGGATTCTGAATTACAACGTCTTTCTCTTGAGGTTACCAGAAGTAAAGTAAATCTGTTTGTGCCTCTTAAAAGCAAATGCCTGAACCCACGCATTGCACCGGTGACAGTTCGTTCCACCAGACCGTTGTGGCCACTTTTCCCAGACCCAGGAGTTTGCTGTAACGGATGATGTGCTTAGCTTACAAAATTAGCCACGGTGAAAAAAATGCAAGTTTATTAAATAGTTAAGTAGAAGCTATCTTCTGACGCGGAGATTATGCTATTCTCACGTCAGCAGGATCTAAAGACTCTTCTAGCCATCATAGCCTCGATGTGAAGCCACTTTGAAGTTTCACTAATTCAGTAAATTTCTAAGTCGAGAAAAATCCACTGTGAAGTGTGAAGTTACCGGATAATTCGATTATTACCGTCATTATTACAATCATTTTCTTCATACCGTTGCTGGAACACATGTGCTTGAAGATCATTTAATGCCTTTTGGTCATTATAGAAGTAGTTGCCCAAGAAGAGGTTCTTTCCGTGTTTACGGAGTCCTTTTCATGTTAATATCAAACATCAGCAATTAGTCGCAGATTACATTAAAATTAAATTACTTGATGAAGACGTTACTTGATAACAAAAACGCTCTGCCTTTCTTCATTTACTTGCGTCTAGAAATGGCTGTCGAATACTGCCAAACCAAAAGCCAAGAGATCTTACTGCCTTCCGTTATACGTCGCTGTCAGTTCTTCCTCATTATTTGGTCGACGGACCTGTTTCAAGTTGTGTATGGCGGAGAATGTTTTAGAAAAATCAATTGTTTTTCTTTGCAATAAACAGAAAGATTTTCATTCTACGCTATCCAAGTACTAAATTTTCGCATCATTAGTTCAAATTTAATATTCGCTTCTATAATGTAGTGTAACATCCACGAGATAAATTTTAGCTACAGTGCGACGAGAGGAATATATGCCTGTAACAGTTATAAACATTATCTGTTCGACATATGAAAAAATAGTGAAAACGATGATTAATATTAGTTATTTATATAATATTCTATGATGTAATTGGACATATCGATGTGTATCATACAAAGACAATGATAATTGTAAATTGCTTTTATGATCTGCGTTTGACTTCCTTTGTTTTTACCTTTTGTTGGTTGGCATTTGTAGGTTGCGGACGCATATCAAACTGATGTCTGTTAAGAAAGTCTAATTATTTGTTAATTATTACTTGAGAATAGAGTTCATTATTATTATAAATATGAGTGAATAATTATTTGTAACTTTAATTCCTCTCTCAGTAAGCATTATCTGTGTTAATTATTTCTTTCCTCTGCATTGATGATAGCGATTTGTATCGCATTTTTGTCTGTCTTTTCCTTAGAAAAAAATCAAATGTTTGCTTGATGAAGTCTAAATAGTGCACAATACGAAGGTAGAGTTTATAGATTTTAATAAGCATTTCAAATACTTACTTATTTGGTCTAACAATAGAAAGTCTCTATCAATTGTCTGCCGCCATCTTAACAATTATCTCAGCGGCAAATTCAAATTACGCAACTCTGCAGACATAAATGCCGAACGTAATACAAATGTGTAAAAATAAACGTGCGCTGGTGGTCCCGAACTCATTTTAATGAAAATGATTCGAATCAGATTGGTTCTTTAAAAACAGTGCTCATAGCACGATCCTTATAAGAAACTTTTCTAGCTGATGTATGGAGCCGAAATTAATTACGCACGAGTTGCGAAGAATATTGTTTCAGTTAACATACGTCAGTGTTGTGCGCGGCTGATATTCGGTGGTTTTAATGATCATTTTGCTGAAGATAACTGTTTCCATCGTAATCAATAGTTGTATAGAATCTACTGTATGAACTGTGATTTAGCGACACTTACACAACTTACAGACAACACTTTAACACAACGTTAACTTGGAGTTCTTTAGCAACTTCACCAATTCTTTAGCCGAGAGAAAAATTATTTAGTAATTACTCAATGTAATAAAATAAGCTTAACATTTTCATTTACAAATTAGTTAAATACCAAACCACTGAATAACACAGCGAACGCCACAGTAGGAAAGTAATTCACTGTTGCAAAACCCACAACAGACTCATTGACCTTACACTTAGTCGCTGACCATAAATTCTAGCTCAGAGTGACACCAGTTTGAGTAGGCTCATGTAGCGAAGACTATTTGCCAGTGCTCTTTCTTATCGGAAAAGATGCAAATCACTCTTTGGGCTCCAATAGTACACTGTAACAGTAATTTCGGTGTGTATGCAATCCATGCTGATTGTCGAATTTAGTGGTGCTCTCTCTTCCACTTCTGTATACAATATGCCTGACCTAAACGGGCCCTTTATCATTACTGGCCCTGGGCAGTGCAACATCATACTGACAACAGTAATGTGCTTATACTGACAACCTCACTGTTCGTTTTAGCTGATTTTGTAATCATTTAAATAAAACAACATGACCTTCCAGGGGGAGACATTTCGTCCCACTTTTCCTTGAGTGAAATTTGTTAGTAAGCTTTTGCCTTCCAACCCGCGAAATGCGGCAGAGTACGGCCATTAAACGATTCACAAATCACGATTTAGTGCTGTTAAGATGATTTCTTTAAACATTGTCGTAGCTGAATGAATTTAGTTTCTTCTTAAATCGTCTTATCCAGCAACGTTCACAGATATCTCAATTAGGAAAAGTTCTTTATCCAGGTATGAAGGTTGTAAAACAAACTTCCCACAGTTTGTGTCAGGTTGATCTTTTCATCTTATAGCACTGCATAAGTATTTTGTCTAAGAGGTATCGCAAGTAGTGTTCCTGTAGCTGTGGGAATCATTGGTTGAAAACGAGTTTAACACCAATGGGTACAGTACTGCTAAATATTCAAAATGATTATCAACCTGTCTGAGTTCATCCACAAACTGAGGCGTATTTATAATACGGTAGCTAGACTGTGTATCCTTGTCTTCCTTGAGTGGGCATTACACACACGTATTCAATACTATTAATACTTCGAACGCTGTAGCTAACGTTGCTCTCATAAACTACTTTTGTTTTTTTAATTCTTCTGGGTCTTCAGCGTGCAACATGTGTTGTAAATACAGTCTTAAACAAAAAAATTGTCCGTCAGGTGGACAATACAATCGTTCTGCCATCAGAATTCTATGTCCGGCAATATGCTCGATCTGGCTACATTGTAGGCTGCATCACTTCCCGGAGGAAGTCGTGAGTGCAGTCCGCTGCGACTGTAGTCTTGAGATAAAACGCAGGACTAGCTATTACGACATCTGGCAACCGAGAGCACACGTCGACAAAATTTTTATCACCCCTTTCCTCTCGGTGCTGAAGCTATGAGTGTATTTCAAGCGAATCTACAAAATATTTCGCTTTCTGTCACATTGGTAATAACAGTTTGGTTCAACAATATTTTAGCGAGAGATTTCTAGGCCGACCATCCGCCTCTGAACACCGCATGCGTCTGAGTTCTCTGGGACCCGTTTGCTGACTACCGGCGGGGGCTGAGGCACTGCGCTGCCACGCCTTCCACTGGCAACGTCTGCTCCACTCCTCACTCTCGACGATGTGAAATGCTTTAATGTTGTTGAGTGGTGACCCATAAAATGTTTCTACGATTTGTGTTTCACACTCTATTGCAATGGTGGCACAAACCGTTTTTATTTGGTGAGTATTTATTACACTAGTATGCAATACATCAACGTGGCACAGATTTAATTTCATTGTGATCCAGTGCACTATAATTAAAGTGTCATATCCTGTTCTTTTTCCTTTCACAGGAGATTCTTCAAATAGTTTATTTTTTTTTGTGGATTCATATGTGTTAGTCAAGGCACAGAGAGTAAATGCAGTGTAATGTGTTTGATTTCTTTCTTTGATTCCCTATGGTAAATGGATGCAAATCATTGTGTCAACACCTTTCAGAACCTGCTCCATAGCTACTCAGGCATATTGCTTGTTTTGAGGTCTATACTTTAATTAATGGAGAAGTGAACGCTGTTCAGAAGTGATATTTAAAATATTCAATTGGATTTAAGGCGACAAAATTGCCCATATTTGAAGCTACCCAGAGAAAAAGTAAGTCGCTAGAGCTGCTGTTAGTAAATGTCTGCAGAGAGGTCCTAATTGCTACTGTGGAAATTTAGCATAGAGGCCCTACAGTAATCAAGAGTTTCATTACCTTCATACTTATCACTCTGGCATGAGAGTCTTATGTGAAGAACAATATTGAAATTCGTGTCGTTGACGGTTGATTCGAATTTCTTCAGAGAAGCTTGTATTGGGAAGCAGCTTGACAGTCAGAAAGCCGAGATCTATGACCATTAACACAACTTACTGAGTCGATGTACCAAGAGGACTTGAAGTGTATAAGGTTTTTCTTCCGATTTCGTTACAGGATTTTTTTCTGGAAATTCGTAGCTCCATAAAATAAATCAGAAAAAAAGGTCGCACACGCTGGCCCATACTATGGTTAGAACTGACGATTCATTGAGCCGTTGCGACACGAGACACGGGCTGTACCACGGGTCTCTGGACACACCGCTGCCAGCACGCTACTCTCAGCATGGTATTGGTCGCTCAGCCTCATAACACATCGTGAAAGATAATAAAAGTTGTCACTTATGTGAAGAATAGCATTTCTTTAGCCAAACTATTGAATTTTCAGTCTCAGTGTCTGAGTTTACATAGCACGAGTCATTCAAATGGAAAGGGAATACCAAGCGAATTTAGCGAGTCAATTCAGTACCATACATGGAAGTGATTGCATTGTCACAGTGTTGCCAAATGTTTGTGACGGTGTTGCCAATTCTCAGCTGTGGTAGGAACAGCTCTGTAGCGGTATGTGAGGAGCATCCCATGCTCATGTCATAGCAGGATACGGAGGGGAGGTGTATGTTTTGGTTAATACGCAGCGTTTTCTCCTACCAGTTGTGTCAGTCATTCAGGTGTATAATCTTCCATAGCGATTACAGTTTCCCACAAAATATATACAAATAAAGCACTTACCTTGTTACTTTGCGACAAAAGATTATTTCAGCACAATAAAAAGTTTTTGGAAATTAACTTTGCCCACCTGTCACAAACAGTAAGATAACAAACACTATGCACCTCGAAATCGACTGCATCTATGTGCAGTCTTGTGATCGTACAGGTAGAATTTCATGAATTGCACGAGACTGTAGAAAAATGTTGGTGCGAATGGAAGCTATAAGAAACACAGTTAACTAATTATTCTGTGCCATGTAATAATCAATTCATTTGAAAATTTAGAAGAGAAGAAACTAAAAATCATGTCCATTACGGACAGAAAGTAAAGTGCAGATCTGCGCTTTTTGATCTTCAGATCTATACAAATAATGTATACTAATCAGCGTATTCATTGCTTTCGAAATGTTTCCCTCTTGCTTAGTCTTCTAATGATGAACTGGATCCACACCCATGAGTCTGATTGTTTCTTTGTATCCTTAAATATACTATCTTTGTGTGTTATTGCTCGGTGTTCAAAAAGCAAAATATTATGCCTGCTCCCACGAGATATTAGAACGAGATTTCAAGAAGGCTAATAAATTATAGTCAAAATACACTGAGACGCCAATTTGTCTGTCGTCTGGTGTTAAATCGACAGAAATAGTTGGATATTATTGCCTGTATCACCGGCATCCCGTTGTCGTCTTCTCTTACTGAGATTTTCATATTACCCTGAACATAAGACGCAGAGAGAAATGTGTATGTTCTCCGTGACGAAACACGCCACATTCCATTCATCCTGATCCATTCGTAACGTGCATCGGCGGCAGTGAGTGATAGGAAATCTGTTGTGAGGTGACGAATAAGAATGACAATGGTAGTACTAAAAATTAGTAATCAAAGATGTTTACTGCATTACAGACAATAGTTAATTATTAACAAAATAACCAAGAAAGACTGAGTGCTTGATTGTCGCACTGCATACGTCTTCTTACCACTTTGTTACTGGATTCTCTTCTGGTTGTTTGCAGAGAGAAAAGAAAGAACCCTGTAGCCATACACATCGCTGGTACAACGAGATACTACCTATCAACTATCCTTGCTTTACATCACGAGGCGAACATGGTGTCACCGAACTGATATTTGAAATAAATTTCTGTTTTCTCTCTCTATCTATCTCTCTCTCTCTCTTTATTTTTCTTTTTATTTTCTGAGGAAAGCATCGAGAAGCGCGAGTAATAAGCAAGTAGGCATATAACATATTTACAGTTATTTTCATCCGGATACATAATGCAAAAATACACATTTTAAGTGTATTACTGCGTAATTCCAATTATTGACAGCCTATTCGTGAGCTTGCTCGCATTCAGTGTGGTGAAACCTGTCACAAAAGCAAGCAAAACACAAATATTTCTTGCACCATGCGCAACACACAACCGAAAGAGATGACGGCAATGGGATGCTGGTGACGCAGGCAATAATGCCCAACTATGTCTACCGACTTAAGACCATGACGACAGACAAATTGGCGTCTCAGTGTATTTTGATTATAATTCGTTAGCCTTCTTGCGACCTCGATCTAATACCTCGTGGGAGCAGGCATAATATACACTCCTGGAAATTGAAATAAGAACACCGTGAATTCATTGTCCCAGGAAGGGGAAACTTTATTGACACATTCTTGGGGTCAGATACATCACATGATCACAGTGACAGAACCACAGGCACATAGACACAGGCAACAGAGCATGCACAATGTCGGCACTAGTACAGTGTATATCCACCTTTCGCAGCAATGCAGGCTGCTATTCTCCCATGGAGACGATCGTAGAGATGCTGGATGTAGTCCTGTGGAACGGCTTGCCATGCAATTTCCACCTGGCGCCTCAGTTGGACCAGCGTTCGTGCTGGACGTGCAGACCGCATGAGACGACGCTTCATCCAGTCCCAAACATGCTCAATGGGGGACAGATCCGGAGATCTTGCTGGCCAGGGTAGTTGACTTACACCTTCTAGAGCACGTTGGGTAGCACGGGATACATGCGGACGTGCATTGTCCTGTTGGAACAGCAAGTTCCCTTGCCGGTCTAGGAATGGTAGAACGATGGGTTCGATGACGGTTTGGATGTACCGTGCACTATTCAGTGTCCCCTCGTCGATCACCAGTGGTGTACGGCCAGTGTAGGAGATCGCTCCCCACACCATGATGCCGGGTGTTGGCCCTGTGTGCCTCGGTCGTATGCAGTCCTGATTGTGGCGCTCACCTGCACGGCGCCAAACACGCATACGACCATCATTGGCACCAAGGCAGAAGCGACTCTCATCGCTGAAGACGACACGTCTCCATTCGTCCCTCCATTCACGCCTGTCGCGACACCACTGGAGGCGGGCTGCACGATGTTGGGGCGTGAGCGGAAGACGGCCTAACGGTGTGCGGGACCGTAGCCCAGCTTCATGGAGACGGTTGCAAATGGTCCTCGCCGATACCCCAGGAGCAACAGTGTCCCTAATTTGCTGGGAAGTGGCGGTGCGGTCCCCTACGGCACTGCGTAGGATCCTACGGTCTTGGCGTGCATCCGTGCGTCGCTGCGGTCCGGTCCCAGGTCGACGGGCACGTGCACCTTCCGCCGACCACTGGCGACAACATCGATGTACTGTGGAGACTTCACACCCCACGTGTTGAGCAATTCGGCGGTACGTCCACCAGGCCTCCCGCATGCCCACTATACGCCCTCGCTCAAAGTCCGTCAACTGCACATACGGTTCACGTCCACGCTGTCGCGGCATGCTACCAGTGTTAAAGACTGCGATGGAGCTCCGTATGCCACGGCAAACTGGCTGACACTGACGGCGGCGGTGCACAAATGCTGCGCAGCTAGCGCCATTCGACGGCCAACACCGCAGTTCCTGGTGTGTCCGCTGTGCCGTGCGTGTGATCATTGCTTGTACAGCCCTCTCGCAGTGTCCGGAGCAAGTATGGTGGGTCTGACACACCGGTGTCAATGTGTTCTTTTTTCCATTTCCAGGAGTGTACAAAGATAGTAGATGGAAGGATACAAAGAAACAATCAGACTCATGGGTGTGGATCCAGTTCATCATTAGAAGACTAAACAAGACGGAAACATTATGAAACCAATGCATACTCTGATTTGTATACATTATTTGTATAGATCTGAAGATGAAAAAGCGCAGATCTGCACAGTGCCCGCATCTGCACTTTAGTTTCTGTCCACACCCATGAGTCTGATTGTTTCTTTGTATCCTCCCATCTACTAAAATTAGTTTTGAGAGCAACGTTAGCTTCAGCGTTCGACGTATTCATACTATTGTATACGTGTGTGTAAATGTCTTCCAATGTCCACTCAAAGAAGACAAGGATACACAGTCTAGATACAGTATTATAAACACGCCTCAGTTTGTGGATGAACTCAGGTTGATAATAATTTTGAATATTTGGCAGTACTGTACCCATTGGTGTTAAACTCATTCTTAACCAATGATTCCTGCAGCTATAGGAACGCTGCTTGTGATACCTCTTAGACAAAATACTTACGCAGTGCTATCAGACGAAAAGATCAACCTGAAACAAACCGCGGGAAGTCTGTTTTACAACATTCGTACCTGGGTAAAGAGCTTTTCCTATTTGAGATATCCGTGAACGTTAGTGCATAAGACGATTTAAGAAGAAACTAAATTCCTTCAGCTACGACAGTGTTTGAAGAAATCGTCTTAACGGCACTAAATCGTGGTTTGTGAATCGTTTACTGGCCGCACTCTGCCGCATTTCGCTGGTTGGAAGGCAAAAAGCTTACTGACAAATTTCACACAGGGAAAAGGGGGACGAAATGTCTCCCCCTGGAAGGTCATGTTGTTTTATTTAAATGATTACAAAATCAGCTAAAACGAACAGTGCGGTTGTCAGTATAAGCACATTACTGTTGTCAGTATGATGTGATTTCCATATTTTCCGATGAGAAAGAGCACTGGCAAATAGTCTTCGCTACATTAGCTTACTCAAACTAGTGTCACCCTAAGCTAGAATTTATGGTCAGCGACTAAGTGTAAGGTCAATGAGTCTGTTGCGGGTTTTGCAACTGTGAAATACTTTCCTGCATTATAGAAGCGAATATTAAATTTGAACTGATAATGCGAAAATTTAGTACTTGGATAGCGTAGAATGAAAATCTTTCTGTTTATTGCAAAGAAAAACAATTGATTTTTCTAAAACATTCTCCACGATACACAACTTGACACAGGTCACGTCGACCAAATCATGAGGAAGATCTGACAGTGACGTATAACAGAAGGCAGTAAGATACCTTGGCTTTTGGTTTGGAAGTATTCAACAGCCATTTCTATGCGCAAGAAAAGGAAAAAAGGCAGAGCATTTTTGTTATCAAGTAACGTCTTCATCAAGTAATTTAATTTTAATGTAATCTGCGACTAATTGCTGATGTTTGATATCAACATGAAAAGGACTCCGTAAACAGGGAAAGAACCTCTTCTTGGGCAACTACTTCTATAATGACCAAAAGGCATTAAATGATCTTCAAGCACATGTGTTCCAGCAACGGTATGAAGAAAATGATTGTAATAATGACGGTAATAATCGAATTATCCGGTAACTTCACACTTCACAGTGGATTTTTCTCGACTTAGAAATTTACTGAATTAGTGAAACTTCAAAGTGGCTTCACATCGAGGCTATGATGGCTAGAAGAGTCTTTAGATCCTGCTGACGTGAGAATAGCATAATCTCCGCGTCAGAAGATAGCATCTACTTAACCATTTAATAGACTTGCATTTTTTTTCACCGTGGCTAATTTTGTAAGCTAAGCACATCATCCGTTACAGCAAACTCCTGGGTCTGCTGGGTCTGGGAAATGTGGCCACAATGGTATGGCGGAACGAACTGTCACCGATGCAATGCGTGGGTTCAGGCATTTACTTTTAAGAGGCACAAACAGATTTACTTTACCTCTGGTAACCTCAAGAGAAAGACGTTACAATCCAGAATCCTCATTAAACAACACGTTCCTTCATTACCAACTGTGCAGAGCCGGTTTACGTTGGCAAATGTCAGAGGCGGAAGTCATGACAAACAGAAATACTGTCTCCAGTAAATTTACTTACATTAGAAAATTTTATTTTATTTGAGGAACCGGTAGCCATTTAAAGGAACAGGGCTCTTATTTCACTTGTACTTGATTGAACTAGAGACGTTGAAAAATTTGGTGCTGGACTGTGATTCGAATTCGTATCTCCTCTTTCGAGGATCTGAATCTCTCCGAACAGTATAGTTCAATCATTTCGTTCCTTTTCCCAAGACTGCAATCTTCTCTAGGTCTCCTCCAAAGGTAAGTATGTGGGTCTGAATCCTGATCCAGTACAAAAATATTCATAATTCCATTTCAAGCCCTATCACGTGCACACCAGTCTGCTAGTGAAAATTAACGTGCATTTTTAATGTCTGTTCAAGTGTTGCCAACAATCGCAATAGGTTGGTCAAACATGCACACATCTTACTGTTGGTGAGTAAGCAATTGATACCTAAGCTATGTTCGTGGATGATAAAGCAGGACGGTAGGTGTGCGGTTCGATTATCGCTCAGACACAAAAATTTGTATCCTTATTTTAGACTCAAACACCTAGCAGCTGGTAGGAAAAACCGATACGTAACATTTGATTTTACTTAGTTAACAATTCGATTGCGTGTTGGGTTCATATCTCCGTCACAGAACTTCACATCATGCCCTTCACCTATAAATGCATGAACACTTTGTTACTTCTGAATGGAGGTATATCACACATCTTTCGTGGTTAGTTAACAGGGACGAAAGGGTCCTTATAGGAGTCCCGGTTTATTACAAAAACTGTCGTCTTTTATTTTCAAATTTAAATTTGGTTACTGATATTGGCGAAAATTTCTGTAATTCATGCCTCTTCCTGATTAGTCTGCAATATTGTATGATTAGATTACATACTTGTTCAATAGAACATGAATACGACATTTCGTAATGATGTGGAACGTGTCATCTTAATGAAAGATTTCTTTACATACCATGATTCAGTTTCTTTGCAACAATTTTTTACCCTCTCCCTTACTCCCTTTCTCTCCCCCCCCCCCGCCCCCCCCCCCTCTCTCTCTCTCTCTCTCTCTCTCTCTCTCTCTCTCTCTCTCATACATACACACGTATTTTCATTTGTTGTGCTCGATTATCGGCGAGGCACGCAAATGTCCGTCAATGAGTTTCTTAGTTTTAAGTACACTTACGAAAGAAATATAAAAACAACTATGAGAGTTACTGATTTATGAAGCTTAGTTTGCAGTCAGTTCTGAGCATTAATAGTAACTACGCTCCAATCCCTAAAACCAGTTACAGAAATGCGAATCAGACGCATTACGTATTCCAGGCCGTAGCAGCCGCATCTTTGAGACGTCAGCTATGGTGACTTCCCAGGCCACTATAGGATCATATCGGTTCGTCTTCTTCCTGCTGGTAATGTAACTGAGATTTGGCAACAAGGTAAGGTATGTTTGGCAACTCTGTGATCGACGAGTTACTTCCTGGTGTGCACGGAATTAAGCCTCAAAGGTCACTTGATTTTTCCTGTCATTTCCATTGAATAATCTGAGTTATTATCGCTTGAGCTGTAACAAAGGATTGTAAATTTACGGTTTTCAGCCCAGGAAAGTCGTTGCACGTGAAAATCGCATGTAATCTAGTCCTGTAAATAGCGGTTTACAAGTTCTAGCCACTATTGGTCTCGTAATAGGAAAGCTAGATGCATGACGCTTCTCTAGCTCTGTGGAAACGTGCTCATCTGTGAAAAAGCGTCTGTTAGGGTTTGCGGTCCCAGTCTTGCTGACTGTAGCGTTTTTATCCCTTCTGTGAAAGAGCTACAAGCAGTCAGATCACACATCGATAAGGAAATCGCAAGAAAATACTTTCGGCTCATAGTGCAATGGTGAAAAACGTACAATGCTGCACAACAGGTAACGCCTCTTTCCGCTGCTGACAAGCAAATTTTGGGTTTCTAGGAATACATAACTTTATTTATGAAATGCCACATTTGCATACCACTTGAGTATGACACAGCATACCAATCAACCACAGACCCACTCGAAATGTTAGTGATTAGTATTTTACCAATTCGTGCCGATAGAGGCACGCTTGTGTACAGATACCCAGTTTTATTGAAACAGACTTTCCTCGTAAGGTTATCGTGGGTAGTTTCGTTTCATTTCTTGTAATACAGTGCACAATTTGCGTAAGGTTTCTTTTAGTGTTGTTAAAACATTAGTTAACATGAGAGAGAAATTAATCATCAACGATATGTGCGAACTCTCTGATGTTATCTATAACAGTCTGACAATGCACATGCAGTTTATTGATTACATGCATGTAGAAAACTTGTTCTGAGTTAAAGCTGTCAAACAAGGTTAGATGAAGAATAAAATGACACTGCCACACTACAGCTAATGTAGGAAATACTTTTCTGACGTATTTTGGTACGAAGCGCTCTCCCCATACATAATACAAAAGTTTCGAGATGCATCTGCAGCCTGGCCATCTATTAAACCTGAAAAGTACAGAATGTCGCAGAAGTTAGCCCTTTTTCCACATGCGACTATTTTCGGTTGAGAAGTGAAGGGAATTATGTTCAAAGTTCCATTAGATCGATAACTTCAGCAGACAGCAGTATGGCGTGTTAAAAAAATGTAGCAGTGAACGCACCCGAATTCGCGACGTCTTATCAACAGTGCGCGACGCTTACCGTCACGCTACTAGATGACACAGAACCGTAACACCTCCAGAAGTCAGTAACAATACCTCCAGACCTTCCGCATTGCACAGTGCTGTGAGATAATTCTTATGGCCGGATCTAGACTTCCGAGAGACAGACAGTTACAGCTTTTCTTTTGCACTGCACGACGTTTTCAACAAACAGATAGCGCAATAGAGTAGCTCAAGTCGAAAGGAACACTTCCTATTTAAATTTCTGCATCCTACACTGTTGGCAGTTCTGTGTAGTTGTCAGTCACGTGATTTTATTTCGGTGATTACAAAATAGAGTCGAATGTATGCATTGGGTAGCCGAGGCAGCTAGTTCATGACGATTCGGTCAACCAAGTAAATGAATGTACTGAACATGCTGCAAACCACTACAAGGAGCCTGTGTGTCAGAATTCTCATCCAGTGTGGCGCAACATTAATATGATAGAAAAATGAGTGATAGAAAAGAGAATTTGGTGGTCTCATGGATTGATGCTAGGTTCATATACTTATGGTCTGGGTTCGAATCCAACTTCTGCTGATAATTTCTGATAAGGAGAGACAGATTTAGTTCTCTTCTGGCTACGCCAAGTGAAGAAGGTATAACGGCATTCTCGTCTGACATTCATGTTAAAAATGATATTCCTTCTCTAACAAGTAGACGTTAGGTTGAACCTCAATAGAGACAGGAGTGACGACATGTAGACACTATCACCAGTAACCTCTCTTATACCAGTTATTTATTTCTAGTGACGAAACAAATGCTATGTAGGGTCACAGGACACTTATTCCATCTTTTATTTGAGCTTCTGTATGTCGATAAAATTGGTTCTGAACTGGGAATGCAACTCAGACCGCCCTTAACGCGGAATTTGATCCCTTCGTGACAATACAGGTCGACTGCAATTTGTTGTTTGTTCAAAACTGCAGATTCCTCAACATCACCACATACTGCGCGTGAAAGGGTTCGAATCCTGGCCGAGCACTAAAGCTTTCATTATGTATTATCAGGCTCTCATGAGAACACCTATCTGCTGGTGGATAATAATTTTGAATTTTAATGTATTTTCATTCGTTGTCAACACTAACGATATCTGACTTTTTGAGTCCCAGTGAGACACAGAACTGTTTGGGAGATCACTGTAAGTTCAAGGATGTTATTCCGAGCTGCTGGTGGAGAAAAATTCCAAGCTGACGTCTCTGTGTGCAGTCAACAACGATACGTGTGGGGTTCGATTCCCAGTCAGCATTGAACTCTTCGTCGTATTATTTCTAGTTCAAACATGCTCACATGTCGTTGTTGGTGTAACAAACCCATTTTTAACGGTCGTTTTCTCTAGAATATAACAGCGATAGGTGCCAGGTTCGAGTCCTAGGAAAGAAAACATTAATGTTTCGTCTCGTCATTTCAGTTAAAACATCCAGCTACTGCCGAGAAAATCCGATATGTCACAGTTGGTTGTGCTTCGATGACAATCCAATTAGGTTCTGGGTTCGAATCACTGTCCGACAAAAAGCTTTACCTCACAGCATTTCAGGAAAGTTACTTGTGAAGAAGCAATATTTAGCATCTCTCGTAGTTCGTTAACAAGGACAATAGATGCTGGGTAGGAATTAGAGTTCGTTACAAATTTTTACGTTATGTAATTTAAAGTTGATATTTGCTAACTGAAACTGTCTATAATCGAGCTATATCACTCTCTGTATGCCTAGTCTGGAATGACTGTTTGTTTCCGTCAGTCACGAAGTCTTTGGTTAGTCTGCATGCCCTGGGTTTGAATCCATGTGCAGAACGAGAGGGCTCGTCGTGTCATTTGAAGTTCATAAATATTCTCAACTAGCTGCTAGTGAATAACTTAAAATTTTAATGTCATTTTGTGTTAAATAATAACTACGGTATGTTACTTTGAAGAGGAAATGATGAATACGACGAACTTACTACGTGAATTACCTATGTGGCGTAATAGTGAGAGTGGTAACATTTCAGGTATGTCATTTGTTGTAATAAATGTGAGCTTACAAACCTTAAGGACCGTCTTATCTGTGACAAGATGTTCCCTGATATTTGTAGTACCTTGGTATTACTTTACGTCTTGAGTTATTGCGATACAGAGCAGTGTTTTGTAGTGGTGACTTGTTGGAACCATTTTCAATAGTCAAACGACAGTACCGAGGAGCTTTTAGAGGACCTTTTAGACGGCTGCGCTATGTGGGTTGCTTTCGAATCGGGCGAAATGCAATTTAGGTCGTTCGGATACTTTTGAGCACGACTGTACATTTCAATTTCAATTTTTTCTGTGGGTGTTTAAATACTTTACATAAGATCTTCAAAAATATTTTTAAAAAAAATTTCGTAGGAGTTCCTGGAAAAATTACGATTTGTTTTAATATTCTTACAGTATATGTGTTATATGGGATCCCTTCCTTGTTATGTTGTTCACCTAAGGATGCTGTTTTAATGCGGCGAAACCGGCTGTGACAATAAAAGAACGCCAGATACAGCTGTCTTGCGGTTCATTTTACTTCCATTCATTATGGTATGTTGAAGTTGCTTGTTGTTACTCACTGTAACAGCCATCTCATTTTTTACATTCATTTGAGAAACATCTTATATAAATTAATTTAAAATTGCGTTTTTAATCAGAATCTTTGACAAGTTGTAATGGAATGGAAAACATAACTAAAGAGTCAAGAAGTATAATCTTAAATGCTAAAAACACGACTTGACAAGTAATAATAGCTCTTCGTACGTGGCCCAGAGGAATTCTGCCCCGTGTAACACTTCCCTGGGAAGGGTTGGTGGGGGGGGGGGGGGGGGGGGGGGTTCGTCGGTGGCGGGATGCTGGCAGGCACAGCAGCCAAGGTGCAGCCGGGTTTGCATGCCAAAAATGCCTCAGTGAGCCACAGCCCCTCATTGAAATCGTGTATGTCCCGTTTATTAAAGAAAATGGTCAAGTGCGAATAGGTCTCACGCACTGAGGGTTCCATACAAACTAAATTATTGTGTATACGTAGCCCAACCAGAGCATCGAAAATCTCAAGGATTTTCGCCTGCTATCGATATCAGTACTAGCAAGATATTGGTCCCAAGAATTCCAAGACCATATCAAAATCTCTACAGTAGTTCCTTAGACTAGCCCGGACAGACAAAAAGAAGCGAGCGAGGGACTTCAGTTTACGTATGTAGAGAGAGACAATTTAATAAAACATTTTTATTAACTTACTAAAATATGACAACGTACTTTTTATGTTTACATGCAGTAATATTTGACTATTATGCTTCTGACAGCAGTGTATCTTCAAATGGCAGAAAGATGGTTGTTATGTGATGTAATTACAATTTAACGAGTTTCAGATTTTTTTATTTTCCTTCTTCTGTGAAACCCTGCTTCTTGCCGAATTTCATGATTCTCGGTCAACGAGAAGTACACTATGGCTTTTAATGAGTTTGCGACTTTCAAAATATGTGACATAAATGGCCGACTCTTTTCATCGCATTGACTTAAAAGCTTAAATGTTTTTCACCTCCAAGGGCCCATGGAAGTTAGTATGTGATATAACTTCGAACTTGATACGCTAACCTTTATCAGAGGAAAATGCGTCTTAAAAGACGAGCCGTCAGATCGATAAAAAACGAAAAAAATTTTTTTTTCGTGTGACATAATTACAAATTAACAGTTTTCGGATTTTTTCTTTTACTATTAGTGTGAAAACTTGCTTCTTGCCACATTTCATGATTCTATGTTAATGGGAATACCATATAGGTTTTGAAGAGTGAGTTTCCGAGTGTCTAAATATGTGACATAAATGGCCGTATTTTTTGACTGAAGTGACTTAGAAGCCTAAATTTTTTACATCGCCAAGGGATCATAGACTTCTAATACGTGACATAAATTTTAACTTGATATGTTCACCTGTCCCTGAGAAACAATGTTCTTAATAGTCAGACAGACAAACAGACAGACAGACGGACAACGAAACGATCCTAGAAGGGTTCCGTTTTTAGAGACTGAGGCACGGAACTCTCAGAACTGTTTCCTAAATTCAACACAACTAGGCAAAGAGGTCTTCAGCCAACTCATATTGGAACCTTTATCGTTTTTTTCAAAACCACAGATATTATAAACTACGTTAAAAGCGAAAGTAACGAGAAGGGAGGTACCGACCCGTAATTGGCTGGCACAAACACTCGTTACGCGCGCTGGTCTAGAAACGAGACCGCTCATGAAAGAGACTTCGTCTTTACCAATAGTGACCAGTAGAAGCAGAGCACTTGTTTCACGAACACGCAAGGTTGACGGAAGAACGTCTTTGACTCAGATATTTCACAATGTTGATAATATGTTGTGTACCGATTTCCATGCAATTTACGTTACACTTTCCAATAAGACAATAATTCGTGGCCCAATTTTGGGATAAATACACTTTCCTCTTCTTCTTTCTTCTTTTAGTGTTCAACCCTGAGGTTCGTTTGCAACAAAGCGCCATTCCTCTCTTCTGTCTGACTTCCTTTTCATTTCCACGTATGTGTTACATCCAACGTCATTCATCATCTGTTGCATGTATGATACCCTTGGTCGCCTCCGTCGATTCCTTCCCTCAATAGCTCCTTCTGCTATTGTTCCAATGATGTTGTTGTGTTGCAGGATGTGTCCTACAAGTTTGTCTCTTCTTGTTTGGATGTACCTCCGCAGAGATCTAGTTTCCTGTACTCTTCCAAGCACCTCTTCATTTGTTACTTTGTCTCTCCAGCTGATCTTCATCATCCTCCTATAGCACCTCATCTCCAGAGCCTCTAGCCGTCTTCCCTCTTCTCTTTCCATTGTCCAAGTTTCACATCCGTATAGGGCCATACTTCAAACGAAAGCTTTCATGATTCGCTTCCTTATTTTCAGACTGATGTTCTTGCTAATGAGTAACTTCCTCCTATGATTAAATGCAATTTTGGCCTTTTGTATTCTGCTCGCAATTTCTTTCCGGCTTCTACCATCCCTTGTGATTTTGCTTCCCAGGTAAGTAAATTCCTCTATCACTTCCAGCTCCTCTCTTCCAATTCTCATTCTCAGAGGTTCATATTCTGCTCCTGTACTACATACCATCACTTTAGTCTTACTTGTCTATTCTCATTCCATACTGATTGCATAGAATCCTTTCCGCTCTTCTGAGGACCTCTTCTAGAACTTCTTTTGTCTCCATAACTATAGCAATATCATCTTCAGGTCTGCAAAAGCAACATAAGTTTGTTCATTTTTCTGTAATTGCTTTTCGATAAGAAGTCTCAGTGCCAGAATCGCTTCTCTTGTTCCCAATCCCCTTCTGAAACCAAACTGATCTTCACTCAGCATATCTCTTCAATTCTCTTCAGAATTATTTTTATGAGAATTTTTTATGCATGAGATATTAAGCTTATAGATCGGCACTGTTCACTTTTTGTAGCTGCTACCTTCTTGGTATAGGACCAATGGTGAGTTTCTGGAAGTCTGTCGTTATCTCTCCTGTGTTATAGATGGACCTAATAAGTTTAAGCAGCATCGTTTTCATGCTGTCACCATGATTCCCTATTAGTTCAGCAGGGATGCCCCCAATACCCATTGCTTTGTTGTCCTGTAGTAAATACACCGCCCGACAAGAAAAAAAAGTACCCAGAAGGGGAGGAGGAGGAGGAGAAATGAAGCTTTACAGGTTGGGAGCGTATATGATGTAACTGTAGTGATTACAAATGTAAGTCACGTTTACAAAGAACTTGGCAGTATGAGTTCAGTTATCAGTATGACTTTGCAGACTCCTATGGACTGGATGCTTGCACTAATTCGGCTGGGAAGGGTCTGATAAAGCCACTGCATCCTCCCCTGAGGCAAGCTGGTCAACAACTGTTGTAGCTGGTCCTTAATGACCGACGTGCTGTCGCTGTGACAGGTTTGACGTCAGAGCTGGTCCCACACACGTTCTATCGGCGACAGATCCGGGGCACCAGATGGACGTGAGATTATCTCTTCATGCAGACAGTTCATACCAATATGTCCCATGTGTGGACAAACATTGGTTTGGGATGATTTGGAGGAGGAGACCGAACAGCGAGGTCATCGGCCTCATCGGATTACGGAAGGACGGGGAAGGAAGTCAGCCGTACCCTTTCAAAGGAACTACTCCAGCATTTGCCTGAAGCGATTTAGGGAAATCACGGAAAACATAAATCAGCGTGGCCGGATCGTCGTCGTCCCGAATGCGAGTCCAGTGTGCTAACCGCGGCGCCGCCTCGCTCGGTCTACATCTACATCTACATCTACATGGATACTCTGCAAATCACATTTAAGTGCCTGGTAGAGGGTTCATCGAACCACCTTTACAATTCTCTATTATTCCAATCTCGTATAGCGCGCGGAATGAACGAACACCTACATCTTTCCGTACGAGATCTGATTTCCCTTACTTTATCGTGGTAATCGTTTATCCCTGTGTAGGTCGGTGTCAACAAAATATTTTCGCATTCGGAGGAAAAAGTTAGTGATTGGAATTTCGTGAGAAGATTCCGTCGCAACGAAAAACACCTTTCTTTGAATGATGTCCAGCCCAAATCCTGTATCATTTCTGTGACACTCTCTCCCATATTTCGCCATAATACAAAACGTGCTCCCCTTCTTTGAACTTTTTCGGTGTACTCCGTCAATCCTATCTGGTAAGGATCCCACACCGCGCAGCAGTATTCTAAAAGAGGACGGACAAGCGTGGTGTAGGCAGTCTCCTTAGTAGATCTGTTACATTTTCTAAGTGTAATGCCAATAAAACGCAGTCTTAGGTTAGCCTTCCCTAGAACGTTTTCTATGTGTTCCTTCCAATTTAAGTTGTTCGTAATTGTAATACCTAGGTATTTAATTGAATTTACGGCTTTTAGATTAGACTGATTTATCGTGCAACCGAAGTTTAACGAATTCCTTTTATCACTTATGTGGATGACCTCACATTTTTCGATATTTAGGGTCAACTGCCAATTTTCGCACCATTCAGATATCTTTTCTAAATCGTTTTGCAATTTGTTTTGATCTTGTGATGACTATTTGTCGATAAACGACAGCGTCATCTGCAAACAACCTAAGACGGCTGCTCAGATTGCCTCCTAAATCGTTTATATAGATAAGGAACAGCAAAGTGCCTATAACACTACCTTGGGGAACGCCAGAAATCACTGCTGTTTTACTGTATGACTTTCCGTCAATTACTACGAACTGTGACCTCTGTGACAGGAAATCACAGATCCAGTCACATAACTGAGACGATATTCCATAAGCACGCTATTTCACTACGAGCCGCTTGCATAGTACAGTGTCAAAAACCTTCTGGAAATCCAGAAATACGGAATCGATCTGAAATCCCTTGTCAGTAGCACTCAAGACTTCATATGAATAAAGAGCTAGTTGTGATTCACAGGAACAATGTTTTCTAAACTAATGTTGACTGTGCGTCAATAGACCGTTTTCTTCGAGGTAATTCATAATGTTTAACGCAATATATGTTCCAAAATCCATCCTGCTGCATATCGACGTTAACGATATGGGCCTATAATTTAATGGATTACTCCTACTACCTTTCTTGAATATTGTTGTGACCTGTGCAACTTTCCAGTCTTTGGGTACGAATCTTTCGTCGAGCGAACGGTTTTATATGATTGTTAATTATGGAGCTAATGCATCAGCATACTCCGGAAGGAACCTAACTGGTATACAGTCTGGACCAGAAGACTTGCTTTTATTAAGTGATTTAAGTTGCTTCAGTGCTCCGAGGATATTTACTTCTACGTTACTCATGTTGGCAGCTGTTCTCGACTCGAATTCTGGAATATTTACTTCGTCTTCTTTTGTGAAGGCATTTCGGGAGGCTGTGTTCAGTAACTCTGCTTTGGCAGTACTATGTTCGATAGTACCTCCATTGCTATCGTACAGATTATGATTTTAGTAGGTTCCACGTTTGATTTCCAGCGCAGTTTGTTTATTGGTATGCCTTTCGTCAGCTTCATGCACTCCCAAACTTCAACTATTTTACTTTGTGATACAATAACTAACTTATGTTCATATTACTGTGGTATGAATGGACAACAATGGACTCAATACAATTTACTTTGATTGTCATTCTCTGGCAAAAATCAGTTTGTTTCTTGCACTTCATTGTTGTAGCCATTTTATTTTGTGACGTAATAACTCTAATTCATATTATTGCGGTTTATGATGTACTTCTGTTGGTTGTTCCCTTCCAAGATTCAATGTTACCAAGGTGACAATGAGATAAAGGCTGAAATGAATCGCAAACATTATTTATGAGAAGATGAGACAGTTTTAGACTTACAAAGAATTCTAGAGGATGAGTAGAAGTAGATTCTGCGAAATTACGAGATTCCTAAGGTTCAACAAGAAGTCTACATTTTATGTACATTTACAAACTCATAAATTGACATTGGTTTCTGCTGTTTGGAGCAAATTCATAGAAAACTGCACCATGTGTTACAAACAGAGATCTGAAATAACGATGAACGAGCGACTCTTCCCCAGAAAAACTACGTGCCTGTTCACGCAATTCTTTGCTTCGAAGCTCGACAGATATTGAAAAAATTACTGATTAGCAGTATATGTTGATAGCGAGTATATTCTCACTGGTTTCCCTTATCTTGGTAAGGATATTGCATGATTCCAAGGTGGAAGGGTTTCAGATTATGTAGTGGTGCGTCTTATGGACCCATTTCTATCCAAAGCCAGAAACATCACTACAAATAATTATTTTACTTCCCTCACACTCGCTAACAAATGGAAAGAGAAGGCCACCTCCATTATAACAACAGTTAACAGAGCAAGAAGAGAAATACCATTTGCTCTGAAGTCTTTGAAGGACCTTCTGTACTGGACAAACATTTTAAAATGTGATGATATTTCCTGGATGGTCTTTCACCCTAGCGTTACTATACATAAAAATGGAAAAAATAACTCCAGTAACCCTACGTTATTACAACAGGACGAAGTTTGGGGTTAACATAGATGACAAAATGACCAGGCAGTATTCAGTCAAGGTCTCCTTAAGAAGATGGCCAGTACACTCCGTCTACAATACTCTTGACCTAGCAGAGGTAAATGCGCATGTAGTGTTCAGGGCTGTTACTGGCAATAAGATCAAAAGAAGACATTTTATTCAGCAACGTGCAGGGAAATTATGCTGTGAGTACGTGAAGAGTCGTCACTTTGTAGGATCATAGACGGTCAAGAAAACAACGAAAATGAAAATGAAGACGAAATAGTACACAAACGTATAAATGTCAGGTTCTTGAATTATGCAAGTGCAATAAAACTATTGCCAAATGCGCTATTCCAAAGAAGGAGAGCCGGCCTCGGTGGCCGTGCGGTTCTAGGCGCTGCAGTCCGGAACCGCGAGACTGCTACGGTCGCAGGTTCGAATCCTGCCTCGGGCATGGTCGTGTGTGATGTCCTTAGGTTAGTTAGGTTTAAGTAGTTCTAAGTTCTAGGGGACTGATGACCTAAGATGTGAAGTCCCATAGTGCTCAGAGCCATTTGAACCATTTTTGAAAGAAGGAGATGTGTGAAAAATGCACAAAGAAAACTGAATACAGAAGTGTCATACGCGTGGGAGTATGAAGTAGTTAAAATTACTGTAACTGTGAATAATTCAACTTTTCTACTCATTTATAACTAAGTAAACCCACTCATTTGCTAACTCTTATTTGCATTTTACCGGTTTCGGTGAAATTTGTGAACGTTTTTTATAACTGATGTTACTTGTGTTCTGTTGCATTTTATTCATATTCTGAATCTTAAATGGTATATGAATCATGTCAAAACATTAAAATATAATAATTACGTACAATTCTGAAATAATAATACTGAACCTTATCGTTCTATAGTGTTATAGCATTGTTATAGTCTGGGCGTTAGAGAAGGCACAGAAAGGCTGGCATCGTAACTGTAACGAGAGATTTGTCAGATTAAAGCTCAACTACCTCATAAAATAGCAGTGCTCCCGACCCCGTGCATACGACGACAGTGGGAACGGCTGCGTATCCGCTCGCAGCTGGAACCAGCAGTCGGTTGGTGACGATATATCAGCGCGAAGGTGTGAGGGCCTAACTCGTACGCGGCTGTCCTCCCCGCTGCGTGGGTGCGGGGGCGGCTGGGGGCGTCGACAGAGTCACACGCGGCCCGGAAACTCGACCCTCCGCACGGCCCGGAATAGCGGCCGCCCCCACAACTGGAGGCGTTATTTACTGCTTAGGGCCAAGGCAGTTCGCTAAGGTTTTCATTAAGGGTAAGCTAGTCTCTCTTCGTTCCGAGAAGACAGCAAACAACTCCGGGCACTCGAGTACGAACAAAAGACGAAGACTGGCACCCATGATGTTAATGAACAGGCGGGAACGACCATAAGAAAAGAGCTTCACCGCAGAAGTGCAGCCTACATCTCCATCTGTACTCTGCAAACCACTGAGCAGTGCTTGTCAGAGGCTTTCCATTGTATCACCTATTACGGTTTCTGCCCGTTCTTCCCGTTCCAGTCGCATATAGAGGGAGGAGCAAAGTGGAAACACCACGAACACTACACGGTACCATACCAAATATGGTGTATGAAAACCGTTGGAATTCATTGCAGCTTCCAGTCCTCCCAGGTCGTCTATTTATTTCAAGGAAATCTTACACCATTATTCCTGCAAAATAGTTCAGGTTACGATTATGGAGGTGGATCACGATTACGCACCCTTCTCTCCAAAGTGGACCACAAAGACTCAATAGCATTGAGATCTGGTGACTGGTGGCCAGGGGAGATACGAAAATTCATCCTAGTGATCATAGAACCATTTCAGGACGATGCGAGCTGTGTGAACAGGGAGCCAATAATCTTGGAACACAGCATCTTCATTAGGGAACAAATACTGTAACATGGGGTGGTTATGATCAGCCAAAATGTCACATAACCCCTGTCAATAATGTGACCTTACAGAGTGCTAGTGCGGCCCATGAAATACCACGGTATGGCTGCCAAAATCATCACCGAGACTCTGCCATGTTTCGCTCTTGGGTCAACTAGGCGAGAAGTTGGAAAAAGTGCGAAACAAGCCTCGACCGACCGAATGACTTTATTTCATTGCTCCACGCTTTCTGAATGAAATTTTCAATCTACAGCGGAGTGTGCGCTGATATGAATTCGTATCAGCGCACACTCCGCTGTAGAGTGATAATTTCATTCTAGAAACAACCCCCAGGCTGTGGCTAAGCCATTCTCCGCAATATCCTTTCTTCCAGGAGTGCTAGTTCTGTAGGTTCGCAGGAGAGCTTCTGTGAAGTTTGGAAGTTAGGAGAGGAGGTACTGGCGGAATTAAAGCGGTGAGTCGTGCTTGGGTAGCTCAGTTGGTAGAACACTTGCCCGCGAAAGGCAAAGGTCCCGAGTTTGAGTCTCGGTCCGGCACACAGTTTTAATCTACCCGGAAGTTTCACCACGTTTTCAGATTACGGGCGTTTGCCCCGAAATTTCTTGCTTAAGGAGCGCCCGTCGTGTTGTTTTAGTGCTGACAGGATTTGCGAGTGCGACATTCAGTTCTACACTGACTTTTACGGCTGCCGTCCTCTTATTTTTTGTCTCAGTCCTCTTCAATGATCGTCTGTTACTGCCGCTCAGCACACGCTTTCGTCCGCATTATGACTCAGTGAGTAACGTATCTCCGCTTTCTCTGTAAGCTGTATAAATTTCGATATGGTAGCTCTTGAAACACCAAAGACTTCGGCTACCTTCTATCGGAGAGCAGCCAAAATATGCGCGCTAACCATTTGTCCACTTTCGAATACACTTATCTCCGATGTAATCTCTCCCAATTACACAGAACAGTATTCTGACCACGACAGGCACTTGGAACGTATTGAGGACACTACACATGTGCCATTCTTGGTCAAATACAACAATGCAACTTGTGGACTTGGCTAGGATCTGGATTTCAGTCAGTGAGTTGGAAAACGAGTTACGTTCATTTTTTTTATCAAATTACATTTACCGGCGATAACTGATCTTTGTTGACGCAAAGGGTCATATCCTATCACCGTTACGTACTTATTGCGTTAGAGAAGAGCCACTTCCGGATCAATAAGCGCGTGGTAGACGTGTTCCAATAAAAAAGAAGAAACTAGACGATGTAAAGAAAATTTTAAAGTACATACCAGACGCGTAGAAACCATTTGATAACAGTGTACGCCAGTGTCCACCGGAGGATGGAGGAGATGAAACATACCCGCCATTGTCTGCTTTGCTGTATTTTGCTTGTGACTGTATTCTGCGTACATTATGAATAAATGTGTATGCTCGTAACACTCTCTTTTATTCTTATAATGAATATGAATGATATTAATTTTCGTAACACAATCCTTCCGCTGCAAACAGAACGCTTGTTGCCTCACAAGCATCATCGGATTCTGAAAAGGGTCACCTCCAGTATATTCAGACTTGATTACTGCCGGCCGCGGTGGTCTAGCGGTTCTAGGCGCTACAGTCTGGAACCGCGCGACAGCTACGGTCGCAGGTTCGAATCCTGCCTCGGGCATGGATGTGTGTGATGTCCTTAGGTTAGTTAGGTTTAAGTAGTTCTAAGTTCTAGGGGACTGATGACCTCAGAAGTTAAGTCCCATAGTGCTCAGAGCCATTTGAACCATTTTGAACTTGATTACTGATTACATTCGATAGCCAAAGTGTGTTTTAATAATATGTATTGTCTGACACTGGGGCCGACTGCTACACAGCAACTCCACGACGCCAAGTTTAAAGCCGTTTTGTAGTAAAACAGTCTTTCGTGTCTCCTGAAAAATTAGCTTTCTGGGACATGGCCTTTTTTTCCAGTTCCACGATTAAGTTAGGTTCAAGCATACATTCATTTCTCGCAAAGTTTCTATATTTTCGTCCAAACCCGGTGTGTAGCGTCGTAAGAAGAACTGCTTAAATGCCTCTGTACGCGCCGAAATTAGTCTCATTTTGTGTTCGCAGTCCCTACGAGAACGGTACGTTGAGGTCTGTAGTACGTCTCCAGACTCCTCACGGATTCCTGGTCTTCTAAACTGCGTAAGTAGGCTTCCCCGGGATAGTTGTGTTGGTAATCTTTGGTGATATAGTCGTCAGACCAAGAGTACGATCAAGATTCAACAACTGAGATTTGTGATTGCATGTAGGGTGGTATTGTTTGTGACATTTGGAATACGCGTCTGGACTATGTGTCTGCAGCTTCTAGGGCAGTCCACTCCTATGTATGCGAATCACGTGACAGGCTTCAAATTACACGTCGTATGTTTTATTCATGAGCGAAGGTAACATGGATACAGTTTCAGACAAATATTTCTCCAAAAGGGACGCGACAGTTTTTCAACGTCCAACTTTACATAAGCGGACTTGATATGGAATGTTCTTGTCTGACCTGAATAATATTAATAAGGGGTATATGCGGAAAATATAGTAAATCTGTGTTCCAATAAAGATAATTACAGCACTCTAGCTAGACAAGTAACGACAGTAATGCAAAAAAATCTATTCTATTTTCCTCCTAGTAAATGAATGAAGTAGCACAGCATTTGAATACAATTTCATTGACACTTCTACCCACCGTAACAGTTTAAAACGTTGCAACGCATTCAAGACGGTTGCAGAATAACAAAAACTTTGTGTTAAAGAAAATTACTGACGTAGCAGGCAATCAGGAAGCTTTCAGACTTTTTCCTCTGATAAATCTCTTCACAACGAAATTACAAGGGAAGATGGAACGTGTTTAGATTGTTTTACAGTGGCGGCCTCAGGTCTCAGAGTTTATACCGATGAAAGAAATAAACTATATGCCATCTGCAACAGGGCGTGTCATTAATTTCTTGAAAATAAACTATGATTTTTTTTTGTATAAAAGTAAATGTATTGGGAGAGAATTACACTGCGTATCTTGCAGTTCACACTGGGCTAAATTGCGAGATGCCAGTGGAACCTATGAGACCGTGGTGAACACTAATGCCTCGGAATTTATGTGAAACATCTTAGAGGGTTTTAAAGAAAGCAAACATTATTAACATTCTGCGTCTTTATTCTTCATGTCTGCATATTTATAACCCTCTCTTGCTAGGGGGTCCGAATTGTACAGTGTAACATGGCGGTGTGTAACATAATTATGTCGATGCATGCAAACAGAGTGCGTAATCGGGTTTCGAATTCGAAGAGTTCGTCAACGCGTGGAGTGCCCTCTCCTTCAACGTGACAATCCCATACCACACGAGCTCTGCGACATCGGCAACAATCTGGAGCCTTGGTTTCACTGTCATCGATCATCCTCCATACAGTGCCGATTTGGCCTCATTCAGTTTTCATCTGATACCATAACTTAAAAACACCTTCGACGACTTCACTATGATAGTGATGAAGCGGTGCAAGCAGAAGAAGTCAGGTTGCAGCTTCGTGAAAAGAAAAAAAAATCAAACATTCTGAGTGGCACTATCAACAAACTGATCTCTTGTTGGGAAAAATGTGTTCGTCGCAAGGGTGACTATGCTGAGAAACAAATATGTGGGCATGAAGAATAAAGATGTAGAATGTTAATAACGTCTTTTTTATCTAAAAAGCTTAAAGAGGTTTAACATAAAAAATTAGGACGCATTACTTCTCAACGAGCCCTCGAAAATGAGTGTTTCGTTAAACCACTAAGTAAAGGAACATCCATTTCAATTTCATTCCTTATCAGGGTAGTCTAGAAAATGATTTTTTCCAGTAAAATGTTCAAGCGGTAATATCAAAACATCTTTCAGAAGCAGCTTATAACGGGCCTCCCTGTTCAATCGCACTACATTTTTTAAAATTTTTCGCTGATGTGTCTTCCGTTTCAATATACACACCAAAAAATGTTTTGCATCACCCCAGTTCAGAGAACTCCTGAGGATAGGCGTTGTTCTCGTGGTCGTGCGGTAGCGTTCTCGCTTCCCACGCCCGGGTTCCCGGGTTCGATTCCCGGCGGGGTCAGGGATTTTCTCTGCCTCGTGATGGCTGGGTGTTGTGTGATGTCCTTAGGTTAGTTAGGTTTAAATAGTTCTAAGTTCTAGGGGACTGATGACCATAGATGTTAAGTCCCATAGTGCTCAGAGCCATTTGAACCATTTGGATAGACGTTGACTGTGGATATTGTATCACAAACACAGTCCCGTTGACTGTTCAGAGATGTCACTAAACCGACCCAAAGATGTAAACAACCATGCATGAGTAGTTCCTATTAGACGGAGGGTGACCGGCAGCCGATCTGTACTGTCTGCCATCGGGTTCCCCTAAATGGCAGGCAGCACCGCATAACAGCCACGCTATGAGGGAAAAAAACCAACAGTCAAACTGGCGAAGACATCAGGTAAACACGCCGAAGATTCCAGTCGATTAATAGGAACCTTTCCTTGCAAAGGTCGCCGCGACATATCCGGCCACGGATTCCTACGCCGGGTTTCTATTGGCTCCAGCTCACTGTATAGGCCCGGCCGGTCGAAGGCAGACCAGTTTTCGTCCGCTGCTAATGGCAACCGCTATAGCATAGTCTCTGAGAAATCACCGAAGCCGCTGTACTGCACCGCCGATCGAAGTACCAGCCTACCGAGAGGAATCACATCTCCGGCTAGATCGTCGGACGTCTACATCTATTGTACAGCCAGCTATTGTATTGTAGAAGAAGTTACGTTCAATAAACTGTTGGAGAATACAACACGATCAGCTCCAGTCATTCCACCAAGAAGAAGGTACACGTCTCATGTTGTCTCTAGTTCAACCATGCCTAGACGGTCAACACCGCGGTTCGATCGTGACCGCATTGTTACTTTGCGCCAGGAAGGGCTCTCAACAAGGGAAGTGTCCAGGCGTCTCGTAGTGTATCAAAGTTATGTTGTTCGGACATGGAGGAGATACAGAGAGACAAGAACTGTCGATGACGTGCCTCGTTCGGCCGCCCAAGGGCTACTACTGCAGTGGATGACCGCTACGTATGGGTTATGACTGGGTGGAACCCTGACAGCAGCGCCACCATGAATAATGCTTTTCCTGTAGCCACAGAACGTCGTGTTAAGACTCAAACTGTGCGCAATAGGCTGCATGATGCGCAACTTCACACCTGATGTCCATGACGAGGTATATCTTTGCAACCACGACACAATGCAGCACCAACAACAACATGGGGCCAACAAGTTGCCGAATGCACTGCTCAGGATTGGCATCGCAATCTCTTCACCAATGAGTGTCGCTTATGCCTTCAACCAGACAATCGTCGGAGACGTGTTTGGAGGCAACCCAGTCAGGCTGAACGCCTTAGAGACACTGTTCAGCGAGTGCAGCAAGGTGGAGGTTTCCATTGTTTTACGGTGGCATTATCTGGGTCCGACGTACGCCGCTGTTGGTCATGGAAGACGCCGTAACGGCTGTACGATATGTGGATGCCATCCTCCGACCGATAGTGCAACCATATCGGCAGCATATTGGCGAGGCATTCGTCTTCATGGACGACAATTTGCGCCCCCATCGTGCACATCTTGTGAATGACTTCCTTCAGGATAACTACATCGCTCGACTAGAGTGGCCAGCATGTGCTCCAGGCATGTACCCTATCGAACATGCCTGGGATAGATTCAAAAGGGCTGTTTATGAACGAAGCGACCCACCAGTCACTCTGAGGAATCTACGCCGAATCGCCACTGCTTTGATGAAATTGTGGATAGTATGCCACGACGAATACAGGCATGTGTCAGTGCAAGAGGACGTGCCACTAGGTGTTAGAGGCACTGGTGTGTACAGCAATCTGGACCACCACCTCTGAAGGTCTCGCTGTATGGTGATACACCATGCTATGTGTGGTTTACATGAGCAATGAAAAGGAAGGGGGGAAATGATGTTTATGTTGATCTCTATTTCAATTTTCTGTTCATGTTCCGGAACTCTTGGAACCGAGGTGATGCAAAACTTTTTTTGATGTGTGTGTTATATTACAGCAGTGTCAGCTACTGAAGTTTAGAGAAATCAAAAATATTGTCAGTAGAATACACATACGTCTTCATAGTGCTGATTCAGTTCTGCAACTGACTCATCGCAAATTCACATAGCGAGAACTTACAAGTGTTACTCCGTAACGTTTTAGAGCTAACAGCCTTCAAATTTGTTAAATTAATTTAATTTTTTTCGAGAAATATTGTTAGGTATATAAATGTTACTTAATTTGTTTCACTGTCACAATTTTAGTAGGTTTAACACGCACAAAAACAATAGTGATGAAGTTATTTTATGCTAATTTGATATAATATGGGTTTTGGAAAAGTGTGGTAAACTGACAATGAAGATATAATTTTTGATTGATACAAATTTATGAATAGGGAAGAAGACAATCACTAACAGAAGTAGTAGTACATTCATGATCAATGACGTCTTAATTTGTTCAAGAGAATGATATGAAGTGCTGCAACAGTACCTAATGGTTACTGCTGCTGAGTTGCTCTTCCTGGCAGCACCCTATACGAGCAAACCAGTTGCATCGTTACCCGTAGTTACCCGTACTGTATGTACTTGGGCTATGCACGGGATCTCCTGAAATAGAATAGCTCGATGTAGACGTAGGATCGAGCCACGCACGTCTGCTTACATGGCCCGCAGCTAATTCGTTACATATAGTAACCAGTAGCTGTGATCCTGGAGTCAAATAGTCTATACACTGGCTAGAATTGCAAGTTAATAACATACACAGAAATACAAAAGAAAAGTTAAATGAATTATCGAGTAACATGGGCACTATTCTAACGTCTGTAATTGATGTAGACGACAGAATTATGTTGGACAACGCTTATACAAGGAAGAACATCTCAAATAAACGGTAAGTGGTCCTACAATATTCAGTTAAAATACAGGCGAAAAAAACCCTTATGAAATGCAGTAAAGTTACGTTGAAATCGTTACTACAATGTTAGGAAAGCCCCAAACTAAACACCCACCAAAGCTACGCGAAAACTAAGTCCATTTCGTAATCACAACACACGAAATTTCCACCAGCTCAAAACAGCTCAGAGTTCAACATGATGTTCTACAAATTACCAGACATGATAAAAGAATATTAACTCATACTCTGTCTGTTCTCAGTTCTGTAATACAAGCCGAAAGAGTTAAGAGTCCTACACTGGAGCACATTAAGACCTCTCGAAGTATAATGTCCTTTTAGAAATTAAATTATGGTAGCAGCCGTTCACGGACCAGAATCAAACATTTCAACGGTCGAGTACCACTCGTTACCATATGAACCTCTGCTTCCTTGCAGAACTCAGATAAAAGTGTCCAGAATTGCTCCCTTGAGCTCTTCACTCGAAAAGTCCCAGTCTCCTCTTGGCTTCCGAAGTGTTCCGCTACTGTAGGCTTTTTCAGTGGGCGAAGGCCATCTCCACCAAAATACATCGTTCTTACGTACTACAGACATGATCTGACTCAACATGACCACTTTCCGACACTAAAGTAATATATCAAAACAATATTTATATAAATTAAATGTTATAAACACTCGTCACACTCAGACCATGCACTATGGATATAAATAAACGTTTGTTCATTAACAAATAAGCTGGAATTCTTACGTAAGTGCCCTCACAATAAATGCAACAAATTATCGTTAAATATTGCTTAGACAACTATTTATTCCCTCTTGACAGAAGCGTCTTTTAGTTCTCATTACAGTCGTGGTGTCTGCTAATGAATGCGTCTGGCCACTTTTAAATTAGCACAGTTTTTTAACGGCACTTGCAATCAGTATTTGAATGAAGCTACTGGCAAAATAGTAAACTGCTCATTACATAAACACGCAAATATGGCAAAAAATGAGATATTCATGGAGTTTTTATTTGCTTTGTAATTGTGGAGGATATGATGTTCTGATAAACATTTGCATATGGAAAGATATTAAAAAAAATCAAAAATCAGTAAACAAAATAGATGCAGATTAATGGCGTTCAGGGATGATAGCTATCGTGCAGTGCTGTCAGCTGGGATCTCGTTAGCTGAAATCGCATGAAGCGTTTAAAAGTTGTTAATTCAGAGGTTCAGTGCGAAAGTATTTAGCCTCTGTAAAGTATTAACTTTTTTGTTTCACAGATATTGAAATTATTGTTGTGTCATTGGCTGTGCCTCATTTTCTGGGATCGCCGATGAATTCAGATTTACGTCAGTATTTGATGTGAATTATTATTGACTCTCAAAGAGCAGTAAGAAACTATCTTTCAGCTTGATTGACACACCACCATGTCTTGGAGCATTGTCTCTTGCACAAAGGCCATGCGTAGGACAGCCGTAAAAATTCCCCGTATTGGGATTTTCACTATTCTCGACGAATCTGCCAGTCTTTGTACTTGGAACCGCTTGTGCCAGTCGCCAAGCCGGAAACCGGAATTGCCGTGGCACCCTCTGAGACCTATGCCCGCTGGCGTTCAGCCGTACAAAACTTTCATCTTACGTCATACCAGTACTGGGCAGCCGATTAGCTCGCCTCAATACGCGTAACGTTACAGTGCATACCAAAAGTTACTATCAAAAAAATGGTTCAAATGGCTCTGAGCACTATGGGACTTAACATCTGTGGTCATCAGTCCCCTAGAACTTAGAACTACTTAAACCTAACTAACCTAAAGACACCACACACATCCATGCCCGAAGCAGGATTCGAACCTGCGACCGTAGCAGTCGCGCGGTTCCGGACTGAGCACCTAGAACCGCTAGACCACCGCGGCCGGCAGTTACTATCAGTAACAGCACTGTGTACAGAACAATTATTAACAAAATATATGAAGTGAAACACTTTAGCATAATTTTGATGGTAATAATCTGTATGTACTAAAGGGACATTAGCAAAATGGCACACGTAGCTAAATTGAGCCTTAACATTCAGGAACTGCAAACATTAAAATTTAATACAAATCACGGTTTTGTGTCAAACATCCAAAAGTTTTACTAAAATACTTTTTTTTCCATGTCAGAATAAGTATGGTACTACAGTGCCCAGTTTCACTACACAACTTAACTGTTTTGCTAACTATGTCCGGTCTCCGCTACTATTTTTTGAGAAGAAATTAAGACAACTTTGTAGTTTTATTTCTAGACAAGTTGAGTACCCGATATACTCTACAACCTTTTGGTTGTCAGCTGCATTATTGTCTTCTTTGCTTGTTGTTTTCACATGTTATTTACATGTATTGTGGTCTCCTAGACCATGACTCGTGAAATATGTACCTTTTTTCTTCAGTATAATACCGGATGGAGGAAGATGTCAGTGATATAGATCAAGAAAGAGCCGGATTTTATAAGAGCCAGGGCTCACAGTTCTGCTAGCAGAGGATCATTCAGAGGAAGAACTTCAGGACAACAGTGGTGTTGTCCTCTGTTTCTCCAATAAAATACTTAAAGTGTTAGTTAAAATCAAGTACACAAATCATAAAAAAAGTTTTGCATCACCTCGATTCCGAGAGTTCCGAAACCTGTTCAGAAAATTGGAATAGAGATCAACATAAACATCATTTCCGCCCTTTTTATTGCTCTTGAAAACCACACGTAGTGTACCACCATACAGCGAGACCTTCAGAGGTGGTGGTCCAGATTGCTGAACATACCAGTACCTCTAACACCTAGTAGCACGTCCTCTTGCACTGATGCATGCCTCTATTCGTCGTGGCATAATATCCACAAATTCAAGAAGGTCCAGATTGTCCCACTCCTCAATGGCGATTTGACGTAGATCCCTCAGAGTGGTTGATGGGTCACGTCGTTCATAAACAGCCTTTTTCAATCTAGCCCAGACATGTTCCATAGGGTTCCTGTCTGGAGAATATGCTGACTACTCTAGTCGAGCGATGTCGTTATCCTGAAAGAAGTCATTCACAAGATGTGCACGATGGGGACGCGAATTGTCATAAATGAAGACCAATGCCTCGCCAACATGCTGCCGATATGGTTGCACGATCGGTCGGAGGATGGCATTCACGTTTCGTACAGCCGTTACGGCGCCTCCCATGACCACAAGCGGCGTACGTCGGCCCCACATTATGACACCGCAAAACAGCACGGAACCTCCACCTTGCTGCACTCGCTGAACAGTGTGTCTAAGGCGTTCAGCCTGACCGGGTTGCCTCCAAACACGTCTCCGACGATTATCTGGTTGAAGGCATATGCGACACTCATCTGTAAAGAGAACGCGATGCCAATCCTAAGCAGTCCATTCGGCATGTTGTTGGGCCCATGTTGTTGTTGGTGCTGCATGGTGTCGTGGTTGCAAAGATAGACCTCGCCATGGACGTCAGGAGTGAAGTTGAGCATCATGCAGCCTATTGCGCATAGTTTGAGTCGTAACACGAGGTCCTGTGGCTGCACGAAAAGCATTATTCAACATGTTGTTGTCAGGGTTCCTCCGAGCCACAATCCGTAGGTAGCGATTATCCACTGCAATAGTAGCCCTTGGGCGGCCTGAGCGAGACACGTCATCGACAGTTCCTGTCTCTCTGTATCTCCTCCATCTCCATGTCCGAACAACATCGCTTTGCTTCACTCCGAGACGAATGGACACTTCCCTCGTTGAGAGCCCTTCCTGGCACTAAGTAACAACGGTGACGCGATCGAATCGCTGTTTTGACCGTCAAGGCATGGTTGAACTATAGGCAACACGAGCCGTCTACCTCCTTCCTGGTGGAATGACTGGAACTGATCGGCTGTCGGACCCCCTACGTTTAACAGGCACTGCTCATGCATGGTCGTTTACACCTTTGGGCAAGTTTAGTGTGATCTCCGAGCAGTCAAAGGGACTGTGATACAATACCCACAGTCAACGTCTATCTTCAGGAGTTCTGGGAACTGGGGCGATGCAAAACCGTTTTTGATGTGTGTACGTTTTCTGTGGCGATAAAAAACTATGAATTCCAGCGTTGAATGTCATTTTTTCAGACTTTCGTGTTGTACCTGTAGAGGGAATTTTTATGTGCAAGTTGAAATCCTAGAATTTAGTTTATGTGAAAATTTACTTGCTACAGAGGCACTGAAATTTTTGAGAATCTAAAATTCAATTCTCTAACAGTTCTTTTATGTGTACTGTTTAAAAATCCGCACAGAATGTGTGATTTAGTGTGGTAAAAAGTTAATTCCTGCAGGCTTAATTTATCACAGTAAGATCAACAAGGATTTTTTAAACAACATTTAAGCAATTCTAAAACGAAATGTCATTTAACTTGAATTAAAAATTTCAAATGTTTTGCTTCTTAAATCTCAGATTATTAAACATAAGGGTCCCAGAGATCTCACCTCGTAGTATATGTTACAGAAAAGTAACCTAGTGAGTTAAGAGATATATATGAAGGGCTTATTTCAATAGTGGTACAAGTCCATTTTTGTTCATTGTGAGATACAGAGTCCTAAAGTTAAATGAGCGCTGAAAAATCTGCAGTTGAGATACCAGAAATATCCAAGCATATGTCTTCTTGCTAGAGATGATCCTTTCTTTCTGTTTGTTTGGATCATTAATTGCAGAAGCATTATAGGCAGAAAAGTGGAGGTAATGGACTTTTACCACTATTGAAATAAGCCCTTCATATGGACTACGCAGATTTTAAACTGATCGGTTCTTTTGGAGATAGCCGGTGGCTCTCTCTGGTGGCAGCGCGTGCTTAGCATTCTGTGTTTTGTTGAGACCAGGTCAGTTGCAGAACTGAGCTCCTGGGAGGGTGACGACAGCTACGACTGGAATGGGGGGCCAGGGCAGGTCATCAGAGGCCGGGAGCTCTTGAGAGCTGGGAGAGCGTGTGGCGTGCGGTGCGGCGTTGTGAGGCGGCCATCGTTAACGGTAACGAGTCCGGCCGCGACCCACGTGCACTTACCCGTGTTGCAGTCCGCCCGCCGCCGGTGACGTCATTATCTCTATAGTGTACGTAGGGATCTGGTTCGTATTACACTTCTTCTGCACCATATGGAACTTTTTAAGTCTCTTCTGTCGCCACAAATTTATTTGTTATTTTGTTCATAAGCCATAGTAGTACCAAGGCATTTTCCATAATGCTCGTTACCAAAAAGGATGGGTTGTACTTTATTTTATTTTACACGTCTAGTTCCGTAGGACCAAATTGAGCAGCAAATCTCCATGCTCATAGAACGTGTTAATACGTGAAATTAGAACATAAAAGTAATAACAAATAAAATAAAATGTTTATGAATAGAAACAAAGATAAGCCATTAGTTGATGTAAACGTGGATTACTGCTAAGATTTTTGAATTCTTGTGGTGGTTTATTGAAAATGGGTACATCCTTCTGCACAACAGTCAAGGAAGCGCGAGGCAAATGCAGATTGGATTCGTGCCTAGTATTAACTGAGCGAAAGCTGCTAATTCTTGGGAATAAGCTGATATTATAACACGAAAAGACAGTAAAGAATATATATTGGGAGACCAATGTCAGAATACCCAGACTATTGAACAGGGGTCGACAAAAGGTTCGCGAACTTACACCACTTATTGCCTGAACTGCCCGTTTCTGAGCCAAGAATATCCTTTGAGAACGGGAACAGTTACTCCAAAATGTAATGCCATACGACATAAGCGAATGAAAATAAACAAGTATACTACTTTTCGTATCGAGCTATCACCTGGTTCAGATTCTGTTGGAATAATAAAAATGACAGGATTAAGTCTCTGAACAATATCCTGAACGTCGGCTTTTCACGACAGTTTACTTTCTATCTGAACGCCTAGAAATTTGAACTGCTCAGTTTCACTAATCATATACCCATTCTGCGAAATTAAAACGTCGGGTTTTGTTGAATTCTGTGTTAGAAACTGTAAAAACGCAGTCTTACTGTGATTTAGCGTTGGTTTATTTTCTACAAGCCATGAACTTATGTCATCACCTGCATTAATTGAAACAGAGCCAATGTTGTACACAACATCCTTTACTGCCACGCTAGTGTCATCAGTAAACTTCATGCCCACCCTGAAAGAAAAGTAATAAAAGATCAAAATTCATTAATTGTTGTTCAGTTATATTAACAACATACTTTTTAATGTGGTAGTCGTGTGTAAGTAGGGTCCAGAACATGAAAATACCTTTTAACACTCTATTAGTAATATCAACGCCCTTTCACAAAAAAATTTAATAATTCAAATTCGGTTCATTGTTGTTGACTTTTACCCTCAACATACTTTTTAAAGAGATTTTAATTTCTCAGTAAGGCCCTGCATCTGGAAATACTGAACACGATATCATCGGAAAAGTGACATCTACGCTGAGTTTTATATAATTGGGGTACGTTTAACGGATGAATTAAACACATATGGACTCCAGAAGAAGAACTCGTTAAAAACAATAAATATATGTTTCAAAATTTTAAAATATAAAGTAACTGACTAGATTACAACTTTTTCAAAGAGTGGGCATAAAGCACACCCTCCCGCCCCACCCCCACCCTCACTACCCTTGGCATTGCGAGAATTAAAACGTCTGTTCATTCCACTTGCTATGGAAATGGATATAAACTGATCAACCAGAACATTATGACTACCTACCCAGTAGTCGGTACGTCCACCTTTGGTACGGATAACAGCGGCGACGCCGCTCATCATGGAATCAAAGAGGTATTGGTAAGTCACTGGAGGGAGTTGGCACCACATCTGCACGTACAACTCACCTCACCTTTTTTTTTTTTTTTGGTCATCAACTGACTGGTTTGATACGGCCCGCCACGAATTCCTTTCCTGTGCTAACCACTTCATCTCAGACTAGCACTTGCAACCTACGTCCTCAATTATTTGCTTGACGTATTCCAATCTCTGTCTTCCTTTACAGTTTTTGTCCTCTACAGCTCCCTCTAGTACCATGGAAGTCATTCCCTCGTGTCTTAGCAGATGTCCTATCATCCTGTCCCTTCTCCTTATCAGTGTTTTCCACATATTACTTTCCTCTCCGATTCTGCGTAGAACCTCCTCATTCCTTACCTTATCAGTCCACCTAATTTTCAACATTCGTCTATAGCACCACATCTCAAATGCTTCGATTCTCTTCTGTTCCGGTTTTCCCACAGTCCAGGTTTCACTACCGTACAATGCTGTACTCCAGACGTACATCCCCAGGAATTTCTTCCTCAAATTAAGGCCAGTATTTGATATTAGTAGACTTCTCTTGGCCAGAAATGCCTTTTTGGCATAGCTAGTCTGCTTTTGATGTCCTCCTTGCTCCGTCCGTCATTGGTTATTTTACTGCCTAGGTAGCAGAATTCTTTAACTTCATTGACTTCGTGACCATCAATCCTGATGTTAAGTTTCTCGCTGTTCTCATTTCTACTACTTCTCATTACCTTCGTCTTTCTCCGATTTACTCTCAAACCATACTGTGTTCATTCCGTTCAGCAGATCATTTAATTCTTCTTCACTTTCACTCAAGATAGCAATGTCATCAGCGAATCGTATCATTGATATCCTTTCACCTTGTATTTTAATTCCACTCCTGAACCTTTCTTTTATTTCCATCATTGCTTCCTCGATGTACAGATTGAAGGGTAGGGGCGAAAGGCTACAGCCTTGTCTTACACCCTTCTTAATACGAGCACTTCGTTCTTGATCGTCCACTCTTATTATTCCCTCTTGGTTGCTGTACATATTGTATATGACCCGTCTCTCCCTATAGCTTACCCCTACTTTTTTCAGAATCTCTAACAGCTTGCACCATTTTATATTGTCGAACGCTTTTTCCAGGTCGACAAATCCTATGAAAGTGTCTTGATTTTTCTTTAGCCTTGCTTCCATTATTAGCCGTAACGTCAGAATTGCCTCTCTCGTCCCTTTACTTTTCCTAAAGCCAAACTGATCGTCACCTAGCGCATTCTCAATTTTCTTTTCCATTCTTCTGTATATTATTCTTGTAAGCAGCTTCGATACATGAGCTGTTAAGCTGATTGTGCGATAATTCTCGCACTTGTCAGCTCTTGCCGTCTTCGGAATTGTGTGGATGATGCTTTTCCGAACGTCAGATGGTATATCGCCAGACTCATATATTCTACACACCAACGTGAATAGTCGTTTTGTTGCCACTTCCCCCACCTCAGCTAATGCCCGCATATTGCGGGAAAGGAGGGAGGGAGATAAACTCTGATGGTTTGTTCAATCACATCCCAGATCGATAGGGTTCAGATCTGGCGAGCCGGGGGGCCGGCACATCAATTGAAACTCTCCGCTGTGGTCCTCGAACCACTATATCACACTCCTGGCCTTGTGACATGAGACATTATCTTGCTGAAAAATGCCAATGCCCTCGGGAAATATGACCGTCATGAAGGGGTGTACGTGGTCTGCAACCAGTGTACAATACTCCTTGGCCGCCATGGTGCCTTGCAGGAGCTCCACTGGACCCACGGATGCCCACGTCAGTGTTCCCCAGAGCATGATAGAGCCACCGTCAGCTTGTCTCTGTCCCACAGTGCAGGTGCCAAACAGCTGTTCCCCTGAAAGACGATAGATTTGCGACCTCCCATTGTTATGATGAAGAAAGTATCAGGATTCATCAGACCGTGAAATGCTCTGCTACTGCGCCAACGTCCAGTGCCGATGGACACGTGCTCATTTGAGTCGTAGTTGCCGACATCGTGGTGTTAACATTGGCACTTGCATGGGTTGTCGGACGCGGAGGCCCATCCTTAGGAGTGTTTGGTGCACTGCGTGTTCAGTCATATTTGTACTCTGCCCAGCATTAAAGTCTGATGCTAGTTCTGCCACAGTTGGCCGCCTGTCCGGTTTTGCCAGTCTACCGAGCCTACGACGTCTGGCCAACTGTAACGAGGGGTGGCCGCCCAACCCCACGACGTCTGGACGTGGTTTCAGCTTGGTTTCGCCACGTCTTGAAGACACTCAGCACAGCATTCCTCGAACACCCGACGAGTCGTGCATTTTTCGAAATGCTCGTGGAGAGCCTCCAGGCCATCACAATCTGCCCTCGATGAAACTCAGATACACTCCTGGAAATTGAAATAAGAACACAGTGAATTCATTGTCCCAGGAAGGGGAAACTTTATTGACACATTCCTGGGGTCAGATACATCACATGATCACACTGACAGAACCACAGGCACATAGACATAGGCAACAGGGCATGCACAATGTCGGCACTAGTGCAGTGTATATCCACCTTTTGCAGCAATGCAGGCTGCTATTCTCCCATGGAGACGATCGTAGAGATGCTGGATGTAGTCCTGTGGAACGGCTTGCCGTGCCATTTCCACCTGGCGCCTCAGTTGGACCAGCGTTCGTGCTGGTCGTGCAGACCGCGTGAGACGACGCTTCATCCAGTCCCAAATATGCTCAATGGGGGACAGATCCGGAGATCTTGCTGGCCAGAGTAGTTGACTTACACCTTCTAGAGCACGTTGGGTGGCACGGGATACATGCGGACGTGCATTGTCCTGTTGGAACAGCAAGTTCCCTTGCCGGTCTAGGAATGGTAGAACGATGGCTTCGATGACGGTTTGGATGTACCGTGCACTATTCAGTGTCCTCTCGACGATCACCAGTGGTGTACGGCCAGTGTAGGAGATCGCTCCCCACACCATGATGCCGGGTGTGTGTTTACGAAGGCGTGCTCGGATAGCGGAAATGGTTAAGGTGACAGCTCGCGATGAGCGACAAAATTATTCAAATGGCTCTGAGCGCTATGGGTCTTAACTTCTGGGGTCATCAGTCCCGTAGAACTTATAACTATTTAAACCTAACTTACCTAAGGACATCACACACATCCATGCCCGAGGTAGGATTCGAACCTGTGACCGTAGCGGTCGCGCGGTTCCAGACTGAAGCGCCTAGAACCGCTCGGCCACGCCGTCAGGCTGATAAGCGACAAAACCGGGTTCCGGTCTCGTGCTGTCACAAATTCTCATTTGTCACAAACAGTTGACGTCCAGCTGGATTCGTGAAATACGAATCCATTTCGTAGTAATTGCCACAGCTGTAATCATCATAACAGTGCCTGTTCATTCAGACATGTATGCATGTCTGAAGGACATTACGTTCCAGGTTACTAACGTTGCTCAATATATCGATCATCTGTATCCACGACCGCCTGGAACCGGAATAAAGATCCTATTTCACAATTGCTCGTAGAAGTTTTCTAAGGTGGACCATGAAATATTCAGCTGTCGTGATACAGTTCTTGCACTGCTTAAGTTCGCACAGTGCATCCAGCATGGTAACAATTTCCGACGCAATTGGCCGTTGGCCTCTCCTCGGAGCAATCCCCAAATCGCCAGTTACTTCGAACTTCCTCGTACTCGTTCAATGCGTCGATACTCGCCAAGTGGAGCAGCACTACTGCTGTTGCTATGATAAAACAGCTTTACGAACGAAGCCTTGCTCACCTTGTCCACACTGTCTATCTGTTGACTGTCTGAAACTGTAAGTCACACCGATGTTTGTGTTTCAGCCTACGTTGCCGTACCAGTAGCGGCGCCCAACGACGTCACACTACCAATACCAAAAACACAAATCCTGCAGCGTACAGTCCGAACATCGTTTCTATAAAGTTGGATACACATACAGTAAATAGTTTTCCGTCTACATTGGCACAAATAGCGAAAGTTTAATTATAACCAGATGGTTCAGATGGCTCTAAGCACTATGGGACTTAACATCTGAGGTCATCAGTCCCCTAGACTTATAACTACATAAACCTAACTAACCTAAGGACATCACACACATCCATGCCCGAGGCAGTATTCGAACCTGCGACCGTAGCAGCAGCGCGGTTCCGGACTGAAGCGCCTAGAACCGCTCGGCCACAGTGGCCGGCTTAATTATAACCACGAAGGTTAAATATGAGAAATTAGGGCTCGTATAGAGACATATAGACAGTCGTTTTTCCCTCGCTCTGTTGGCGAATAGAAAAGGAAAGGAAACAACTAGTAGTGGTGCAGGATTCTCTCCACCATGCACAGTGCGATGGCTTTCGCAGTATGTATGTACAGTCGTGCTCAATAGTATCCGAACGACCTGAATTGCATTTCACCTGATTCGCATGCAACCAGCATAACGCAGCTGTCTAGCAGGTCCTCTAAACGCTGCTTGGTACAGTCGTTTGACTATTGAAAATGGTTCCAGCAAGCCACCACTAGAAAACACTGCTCTGTATCACAGTAACTCAAGATGTAAAGTAATGCCACGATGCTACAAATATCAGGGAACACCTTATCACAGATGAGACTGTCCATAAGGCTTGTAAGTTCACATTTATTACAATAAATGACATACCTGAAATGTTACCACTCTCATTATTACGTCAGATAGGTAATGCACGTAGTAAGGTCGTCGTATCCATGATTTCCTCTTCAAAGTAACATACCGTACCTATTATTTAACACAAATTAACACATTAAAAATTTAAGTTATTCACGAACAGCTAGTTGAGAATATGTATGAACTTCAAATGACACGACGAACCGTCTCGTTCTGCATATGGATTCAAACCCAGGTCATGCAGACTAAGCAAAGATTTCGTGACTGACGGAAACTAATAGTCATTCCTGATTAGGCATACGGAGAGTGATATACCTCGATTTTAGACAGTAGCAGTTAGCGAACATCAACTTTAAATTACATAACGCAAACATTTTTAACAGACGCGAAGTCCTACCCAGCATCTATTCTCCCTGTTAACGAACTACGAGAGATGATAAATATTGCTTCTTCACAAGTAACTTACTTGAAATGCCGTGAGGTAAAGCTTTGTGTTGGACACAGATTCGAACCCAGAACCTAATCGGATTGATATCGAAGCACAGTCAACTGTGACATATCGGATTTTCACGGCAGTAGCTAGAAGTTTTAACTGAAATGACGAGACGAAACATAAATTTTTCCTTCCCAGGACTCCAACCCGGCACCTATCGCTGTTATATTCTAGAGAAAACGAGCGTTAAATATGGGTTTGTTGCACCAGCAGCAACATGTGAGCATGTTTGAACTAGAAATATTATGACGAAGAGTTCAGTGCTCACTGGGAATAGAGCCGCACACATATCGTTGTTGACTACACACAAAGAGACGTCAGCTACCGAATTTTTCTCCACCAGCTGCTCGGAATAACATCTTGAACTTACAGTCATCTCGCAAATAGTTCTGTGTCTCACTGGGAGTTAAAAACGTCGGATATCGTTAGTGTTGACAACGAATGAAAATACATTAAAAATCAAAATTATTATTCACCAGCAGATAGGTGTTCTCATGCTAGAGCTTGATAATACGTAATGAAATCTATAGTGCCGGGCTAGGATTCGATCCCATTCACGCGCAATATGTGGAGATGTTGAGGAATCTGCAGTTTTGAACAAACAACAAATTGTAGCTGAGCTGTATTGTCACGAAGGGATATAATTCCGCGTTAAGGCCCATCTGTGTTGCATTCCCAGTTCAGAACCAATTTTATCTACATACAGAAGCTCAGATAAAAGATGGAACAAGTGTCCTGTGGCCATAAATAGCGTTTGTTTCGTCACTAGAAATAAACAACTAGTATAAGAAAGGTTACTGGTGATAGAGTTTCTACATGTCACCACTCCAGACTTTATTGTGGTTCAACCTAACGTCTACTTGGTAGAGAGGAAATATCATCTTTAATGTGAATTTTCAGAACACAATGCCATTATACCTTCTTCACTTGGTGTAGCCAGAAGAGAATGGAATCTGTCTCTCCCTATCTACAATTATTGACAGAAGTGGGAATCGAACGCAGTCCATAGGTATGAGAACCCACCATCAGTCCAACAGACCACCAAAGCGTCTTCTCTGTGACTCATTTTTCTATCGTAACGCCGTTGCGCCACGCTGGATGAGAATTCTGAACACAGGCTCCCTGTAGTAATTTGCAGCATGTTCAGTAAATCACCATGAACTAGCTGCCTTGGCTACCCAGTGCATACATTCGACTCAAAATAATCACCGAAATAAAATCACGTAACTACCACCTACACAGAACTGCCAACGGTGTAGGATGCAGAAGTTTAAACAGTAAGTGTTCCTTTCCACTTGAGCTATTCTATTGCGCTATATGTTTGTAGAAAACGTCGTTCAGTGCAAAAGAACAGCTGCAACTGTGTGTCTCTCAGAAGTCAAGACCTGGCCATATGCATTATCTCACAGTGCTGCGGAATCCAAAAGTTCTGGACGAATTGTTGTTGAGCTCTGGAGCTGTTGTAGCTACGTGTGAGCTAGTAGCGTAGATAAGATGTCGCGAGTTCGAATACATTCACTGCTACATTTTTTAAAACGCAATTATGCTGCCTGCTGACGTTATCAGTCTAATGGAACTTTGAACATAATTCCCTTCACTTCTCAACCCAGAGTAGTCGCATGTGGAAAAAGGGCTAACTACCGCGACATTTTGTTCTTTTCAGGTTTAATAGACAGCCAGGCAGCAGATGCATCTCGAAGATGTGTAGGGAGAGCGCATCGTGCCATAATGTCAGAAAAATATTTTCTACATTAGCTGCCGTGTGATAGTGGCATTTTATTCTTCTTCAAACCTTGTTTGACAGCTTTAACTCAGAACAAGTTTTCTACATGCATGTGATCAATAAACTGCATGTGCATTGTCAGACTGTTATAGATAACATCAGAGTATTCGCATATATCGTTGATGATAAATTTCTCTCTCATGTTTACTATTGTTTTAACAACACCAAAGGAAACCTTACGAAAGTTGTGCACTATATTATAAGAAATGAAATAAAACTACCCACGATAACCTTACGAGGAAAGTCTGTTTTAATAAAACTGAGTATCTGTACACAAGCGTGCGTCTATCGACACGAATTAGTAAAATACTACTCACATAGATTTTGATTGGGTCTGTGTTTAATTGGTATGCTGTGTCATACTCAAGAGAAATGCAAATGTGGCATTTCATAAATATAGTTATGTATTCCTAGAAACCCAAAATTTGCTTGTCAGCAGCGGAAAGAGGCGTTACCTGTTGTGCAGCATTGTACGTTTTTCACCATTGCACTATGAGCCGAACGTATTTTCTTGCGAGTTCCTTATTGATTTTTGACCGACTGCTTGTAGCTCATTCACAGAAAGGATAAAACGTTACAGTCAGTGAGACTGGATCTGCGAACTATAACAGACGCTTTTTCACAGGTCAGCAAGTTACCACAGAGCTGGCGAAGAGGTATGTGTCTTAGGCTCCTCCTACGAGTGCGTAGAACTCGTAAACCGATATTTAAAGGACGAGATTAGTTGCGATTTCCACCTGCAACGACTTTCCTGGGCTGAAAACCGTAAATTTACAATCTTTTGTTACACCTCAAGCGATAATAACTCAGATTATTCAATGGAAATGACAGGTAAAATAAAGTGAACTTTGAGGCTTAATTCCGTGCACACCAGGAAGTAACTCGTCGGTCACAGTGTTGCCAAACATACGTTGCCTTGTTGCCAAATCTCAGTTACAGTACCAGCAGGAAGAAGGCGAACCAATGTGATCCTACAGCGGGCTGGGAACTGACCATAGCTGGTGTCTCCAAGTCGTGGCTGCTACGGCCTGGAATACGTAATGCGTCTGATTCGCATTTCTGTAACTAGGTTTAAGGACTGGAGCGTAGTTACTAATAATACTCAGAACTGCCTGCAAACTAAGCATCATAAATCAGTAACTCTCATAGTTGTTTTTATATTTCTTTCATAAGTGTACTCAAAACTAAGAAACTCATTCACAGGCGTTTTTGTGTCTCGCCGATAGTCGAGCACAACAAACAAATAAAAATAAAAACAGAATGTGTATGTGTGTATAAGTTTTGATTGTTGGCAACACATGAACAGACATTAAAAATGCGCGTTAATTTTCACTAGCAGGCGGGTGTGCACTTGATAAAACAAGAAATGAAACTATGAATATTTTTGTACTGGGTCAGGGTTCTGTCCCACATACTAACCTTTGGAGGAGACATAGAGAAGATTGCAATCTTGGGAAAAGGAACGAAATGATTGAACTATACTGTTCCGAGAGATTCAGATCCTCGAAAGATGAGATACGAATTCGAGTCATGGTCCAGCACCAAATTTTTCAACGTCTCTAGTCAATCAAGTACTAATAAAATAAGAGCCCTGTTCCTTTAAATGGCTATCGGTTCATGAAATAAAATAAAATATTCTGATGTAAGTAAGTTTACTGGCGACTGTATTTCTGTTTACCATGACTTCCGCTATGTCATTTCCCAACATAAACCGGCTCTGCCCAATTGGTAATGAAGGAGTGTGATGTTTAATGCCGATTCTGGATTATAACGTCTTTCTCTTGAGGTTACCAGAGGTAAAATGAATCTGTTTGTGCACCTGAAAAGTAAATGCCTGAACCCACGCTATTGCACCTATGATAGTTCGTTCCACCAGACCATTGTGGCCACATTTCCCAGCCCCAGGAGTGTGCTGTAACAGATGATGTGCTTAACTTACAAAATTAGTCACGGTGGAAAAAATGAGAGTATATTAAATGGTTAAGTAGAAGCAAGCTTCTGACGCAGGGATTATGTTATTCTCATGTCAGCAGGATGTAAAGACTCTTCTAGGCATCATAGATTCGATGTGAAGCCATTTTGATTTTTCACAAATTCAGCAAATTTCTTAGTTCGAGAAAATCTTTTGCGAAGTGTGAAGTTACCGGATACATCGATTATTACTGTCATTATTACTATCATTTTCTTCATACTGCTGCTGGAACACATGCGCTTGAAGATCATTTAATGCATTTTGGGCGTTATGGAAGTAGTTTCCCAAGAACAGGTTCTTTCGCTGTCTACGGAATCCTTTTATCTTTATATCAAACATCAGCGATTACTCGTAGATTACATTAAAAATAAAGTAATTGAAGAAGACGTTACCTGATAACAAAAACGCGCTGCCTTTCTTCATTTACTTGCGCCTAGAAATGGCTATCGAGTACTGACAAATTAAAAGTCAAGAGATCTTACTGCCTTCCGATATACGTCGCTGTTAGTTCTTCCACATGATTTGGTGGACATGACCTGTTTCAAGTTGTGTATGACAGACAATGTTTTAGAAAATCTATTGTTTTCATTTGAAATAAACAGAAAGATTTTCATTTTAACCTATCCAAGTACAAAATTTTTGCAATATTAGTTCAAATTTAATATTCGCTTCTATAATGCAGGAAAGTATTTCACAGTTGCAAAACTCGCATCCGACTCATTGACCTTACACTTAGTCGCTGACCACAAATTCTAGCTCAGAGTGACTCCAGTTTAAATAACCTAACTGAGTCGTATTTATAATATTGAAGCTAGACTGTGTATCCTTGTCTTTCTTGAATGGTCATTGGAAGGCATTTACACACAGATATACAAGACTAGGAATACTTCTAATGCTATGGATAACGTTGCTCTCATGAACTACTTTTGTTTTTTTTAATTCTTCTGGGTCTTCAGCGTGCAATGTGTTGTAGATACAGTCTTAGACCAAAAAATTGACCGCCGAGTCGTTTAAGTAAGGTGGACAATACAGTCGTGCTCCTCTCAGAATTCTATGTCCGGCAATATGCTCGATCTGGCAACATGTAGACTGCGGCACTTCCCAGAGGAAGACTTGACTGCAGTCTTAGTACATTGTTCTTGACTACGGCCGTAGTCTTGAGGTAAAACGCGAGAGTAGCTAATATGACGTCTGGCGACTGAAAGCACACGTCGACAATATTTTTATCGCCCCTTTCCTTGCGGTGCTGAATCTATGAGTGTAATTCAAGCGAATCTATAATATATTTCGCTTTCTGTCACACTGGTAATGACAGTTTGGTTCAACAATGTTTTAGCGAGAGATTTCTTGGACGACCATCTGCCTCTGAACACCGCATGCGTCTGATTTCCCTGGGACCCATTTACTGCCTACTGGCGAAGGCTGAGGCACTGCGCTGTCTCGCCTTCTGCCAACAACATCTGCTCCACTCCGCACTCTCGACCATGTCAAATGCTTTAATGTTGTTGAGTGGTGACCCATTAAATATGTCTACGATTTGTGTTTCACACTTGATAGCAACAGAGGCACAAAACCGTTTTTATTTTGTTATTATTTTATTACACTAGAATGCCATACATCAATGTGGCACAGAATTAATTCATTGTTTCTGATCCAGTGGACTATAATTAAAGTGTCACATTGTGTTCATTTTCCTTTAACAGAAGATTCTTCAAATAATTTATTTTTGTGATGGATTCATTTATGTTAGTCAAGGCACAGAGAGTAAATGCAATGTAATGTGTTTGGTTTCTTTCTTCGATTCCCTATGGTAAATGGATGCGAAAGATTGGGTCAATACCTTTCAGAACCTGCTCTATAGCTACTCAGGCAAATTGCTTGTTTTGTGGTCCATACATTAATTAATGGAGAAGTGAACGCTGTTCACAAGTGATATTTAAAGTATTCAATTGGATTTAAGGAGACAAAACTGCCCATATCTGAAGCTACCCAGAGAAAAAGTAAGTTGCTAGAGCCGCTGTTAGCAGATGTCTTCAGAGTTCCTAATTGCTACTTTGGAAATTTAGCATAGAGGCCCTATAGTAATCAAGAGGTTCATTTCCGTCATGCTTATCACCCTGGCATGTGAGTCTTAAATGAAAAACCATATTGCAATTTGTATCGTTGATGGTAAATTCGAATTTCTTCAGAGACGCTGGTATTGCGAAGCAGCTTGGTAGTGAGCAAGCTGAGACCTATGACCATTAACACAACTTACTGAATCGAGCCACCAAGAGGATTAAGGTTTTTCTGGAAATTCGCAGCTCCATAAAATATATCAGAAAAAAAAGCTTACACACACTGGCCCCTACCACGGTTAGAACTGACGACTGATTGAGCCGTTCTGATATGAGACATAGGCGGTACCACAGCTTCTATTATCTTTCACGACCAATACCATGATGAGAGTGGCGTGCAGCCAGCAGTGTGTCTGTAGTCCGGTGGTGCCGCCCGTGTCTCGTGTCACTGGGTAGAACAAGCAGTTTGCTTAAGTAGCTATAGAAAAGGTCCTGAAAGGTATTGACACCATCTTTCGCATCCATTTACCATAGGGAATCAAAGAAAGAAACCAAACACATTACTTTGTATTTACTCTCTGTGCCTTGACTAACATATATGAATCCATGACAAAAATAAATTATTTGAAGAATCTTCTGTTAAAGAAAAAGAACACAATGTGACGCTTTAATTATAGCACATTGGATCAGAAACAATGAAATTAATTCTGTGCCACATTGATGTATGGCATTCTAGTGTAATGAAATAATTATCGAATAAAAACGGTTTTGTGCCTCTGTTGCTATCAAGTGTGAAACACAAATCGTAGATAGATTTTATGGGTCACCACTCAACAACATTAAAGCATTTTACATGGTCGAGAGTGCGGATTGGAGCAGATGTTGTTGGCAGAAGGCCAGACAACGCAGTGCCTCAGCCCTCGCCAGTAGGCAGTAAATGGGTCCCAGGGAAATCAAACGCATGCGGTGTTCAGAGGCAGATGGCCGGCCAAGAAATCTCTCGCTAAAACGTTGTTGAACCAAACTGTCATTACCAGTGTGACAGAAAGCGAAATATATTGTAGATTCACTTGAATTACCCTCATAGATTCAACACCGCAAGGAAAGTGGCGATAAAAATATTGTCGACGTGTGCTCTCAGCCCCCAGACTTCATATAAGCTAGTCTAGCGTTTTATCTCAAGAATATGGCCATAGTCAAGAGCAATGTACTAAGACTGCAGTCACGTCCTCCTCTGGGAAGTGCCGCAGTCTACATGTTGCCAGATCGAGCATATTGTCGGACATAGAATTCTGAGAGGAGCACGACTGTATTGTCCACCTTACGTCAACGACTCGGCGGTCAATTTTTTGGTCTAAATCTGTATCTACAACACATATTGCACGCTGAAGACCCAGAAGAATTAAAAAAAAAAGTAGTTTATGAGAGCTACGTTAACCATAGCGTTCGAAGTATTCATAGTATTGTATATGTGTGTGTAAATGCCTTCCAATGACCATTCAAGAAAGACAAGGATACACAGTCTAGCTTCAATATTATAAATACGCCTCAGTTTGTGGATGAACTCAGACATAGGTTGATAATCATTTTGAATATTTAGCAGTACAGTACCCATTGGTGTTAAACTCGTTTTCAACCAATGATTCCCACAGCTACAGGAACACTACTTGTGATACCTCTTAGACAAAATACTTACACAGTGTATCTGACGAAAAGATCAACCTGACACAAACTGTGGGAAGTTTGGTTTACAGCCTTCGTACCTGGATAATGAGCTTTTTCCTCTTTGAGATATCTGTGAACGTTGCTGCTTAAGACGATTTAAGAAGAAACTAAATTCCTTCAGCTTCGACAATGTTTAAAGAAATAGTCTTAACGGCACTAAATAGTGGTTTGTGAATCGTATACCGGCCGTACTCTGCCGCATTTCGCGGATTGGAAGGCAAAAGCTTACTAACAAATTTCACACAGAAATTACTGTACAGTGTACTTATGGAGCCCAATGAGTGAATTGCGTATTTTCCGGTGAGAAAGAGCGCTGGCAAACAGTCTTCGCTACATTAGGTTATTTAAACTGGTGTCACTCTGAGCTAGAATTTGTGGTCAGCGACTAAGTGTAAGGTCAATGAGTCGGATGCGAGTTTTGCAACTGTGAAATACTTTCCTACATTATAGAAGCGAATATTAAATTTGAACTAATATTGCAAAAATTTTGTACTTGGATAGCTTAGAATGAAAATCATTCTGTTTATTTCAAAGGAAAAGAATAGATTTTCTAAAACATTGTCTGTCATACACAACTTGAAGCAGGTCATGTCGACCAAATCATGTGGAAGAACTAACAGCGACGTATATCGGAAGGCAGTAAGATCTCTTGACTTTTGGTTCGTCAGTACTCGATAGCCATTTCTAGGCGCAAGTAAATGAAGAAAGGCAGCGCGTTTTTGTTATCAGGTAACGTCTTCGTCAATTACTTTATTTTTAATGTAATCTACGAGTAATTGCAGATGTTTGATATAAAAATGAAAAGGATTCCGTAGACAGCGAAAGAACCTGTTCTTGGGAAACTACTTCCATAATGCCCAAAATGCATTAAATGATCTTCAAGCACATGTGTTCCAGCAGCTGTATGAAGAAAATGATAGTAATAATGACAGTAATAATCGATGTATCCGGTAACTTCACACTTCGCAAAGGATTTTCTCGAACTAAGAAATTTGCTGAATTTGTAAAAAATCAAAATGGCTTCACATCGAATCTATAATGCCTAGAAGAATCATTACATCCTGCTGACATGAGAATAACATAATCTCTGCGTCAGAAGCTTGCTTCTACTTAACCATTTAATATACTCTCATTTTTTCCACCGTGACTAATTTTGTAAGCTAAGCACATCATCCGTTACAGAACACTCCTGGGGCTGGGAGATGTGGCCACAATGGTCTGGTAGAACGAACTATCACAGGTGCAATGCGTGAGTTCAGGCATTTAATTCTAAGATGCACAAACAGATTTATTTTACCTCTGGTAACCACAAGAGAAAGACGTTATCATCTAGAATCCGCATTAAACATCACGTTCATTCATTGCCAACTGGGCAGACCCGGTTTACGTTGGGAAATAACATAGGCGGAAGTCATGGTAAACAGAAATACAGTCGCCAGTAAACATACATCAGAAAATTTTATTTTATTTCATGAACCGACAGCCATTTACAGGAACGGGGCTCTTATTTTATTTGTACTTGATTGAACTAGAGATGTTGATAAATTTGGTGCTGGACTGTGATTCGACTTCGTATCTCCTCCTTCGAAGATCTGATTCTGTTGGAACAGTATAGTTCAATCATTTCGTTCCTTTTCCCAAGATTGCAATCTTCACTAGGTCTCCTCGAAAGGTATGTCAGACATCTTTCGTGGTTAGCTACCAGGAACGAAAGGCGCTTGATAGGAGTGATGGTTTATTACAAAAATTGTCGTCTTTTACATTCAAGTTTAGATTTGGTTATTGGTATTGGCAAAAATTCATGACTTTTCATGGCTGTCATCAGTATGATGTGATTAGATTAGATTACATTAAATTAATTCTTGTTCAATAGATCATGAATACGACATTTCGTTATGATATGGAACGTGTCATTTTAATGAAAGATTTCTTTACATACCATGATTCAATTTCTTTACGACAATTATTTACACTCTCTCTCTCATTATTTTTTATTTCTCTCTCTCTCTCCCCCTCTCCCCCCCCCCCCTCTCTCTCTCTCTCTCTCTCTCTCTCTCTCTCTCTCTCTCTCACACACACACACACACACACACATATACACATTCTGTTTTTATTTTTATTCGTTTGTTGTGCTCGACTATCGGCGAGGCACAAACACGCCTGTGAGAGAGTTTCTTAGTTTTGAGTACACTTACGAAAGAAATATAAAAACAACTATGAGAGTTACTGATGTATGATGCTTAGTTTGCAGGCAGTTCTGAGTATTATTAGTAACTACGCTCCAGTCCTTAAACCTAGTTACAGAAATGCGAATCAGACGCATTACGTATTCCAGGCCGTAGCAGCCACGACTTGTGGAGACACCAGCTATGGTCAGTTCCCAGCCCGCTGTAGGATCACATTGGTTCGCCTTCTTCCTGCTGGTACTGTAACTGAGATTTGGCAACAAGGCAACGTATGTTTGGCAACACTGTGATCGACGAGTTACTTCCTGGTGTGCACGGAATTAAGCCTCAAAGTTCACTTTATTTTACCTGTCATTTCCATTGAATAATCTGAGTTATTATCGCTTGAGGTGTAACAAAAGATTGTAAATTTACGGTTTTCCGCCCAGGAAAGTCGTTGCAGGTGGGAATCGTAACTAATCTCGTCTTTAAAATAGCGGTTTACGAGTTCTAGGCACTCGTAGGAGGAGCCTAAGACACATACCTCTTCGCCAGCTCTGTGGTAACGTGCTGACCTGTGAAAAAGCGTCTGTTATAGTTCGCAGATCCAGTCTCACTGACTTTAATGTTTTTATCCTTTCTGTGAATGAGCTACAAGCAGTCGGTCAAACATCAATAAGGAAATCGCAAGAAAAAACGTTCGGCTCATAGTGCAATGGTGAAAAACGTACAATGCTGCGCAACAGGTAACGCCTCTTTCCGCTGCTGACAAGCAAATTTTGGGTTTCTAGGAATACATAACTATATTTATGAAATGCCACATTTGCATTTCTCTTGAGTATGACACAGCATACCAATTAAACACAGACCCAATCAAAATCTATGTGAGTAGTATTTTACTAATTCGTGTCGATAGACGCACGCTTGTGTACAGATACTCAGTTTTATTAAAACAGACTTTCCTCGTAAGGTTATCGTGGGTAGTTTTATTTCATTTCTTATAATATAGTGCACAACTTTCGTAAGGTTTCCTTTGGTGTTGTTAAAACAATAGTAAACATGAGAGAGAAATTTATCATCAACGATATATGCGAATACTCTGATGTTATCTATAACAGTCTGACAATGCACATGCAGTTTATTGATCACATGCATGTAGAAAACTTGTTCTGAGTTAAAGCTGTCAAACAAGGTTTGAAGAAGAATAAAATGCCACTATCACACGGCAGCTAATGTAGAAAATATTTTTCTGACATTATGGCACGATGCGCTCTCCCTACACATCTTCGAGATGCATCTGCTGCCTGGCTGTCTATTAAACCTGAAAAGAACAAAATGTCGCGGTAGTTAGCCCTTTTTCCACATGCGACTACTCTGGGTTGAGAAGTGAAGGGAATTATGTTCAAAGTTCCATTAGACTGATAACGTCAGCAGGCAGCATAATTGCGTTTTAAAAAATGTAGCAGTGAATGTATTCGAACTCGCGACATCTTATCTACGCTACTAGCTCACACGTAGCTACAACAGCTCCAGAGCTCAACAACAATTCGTCCAGAACTTTTGGATTCCGCAGCACTGTGAGATAATGCATATGGCCAGGTCTTGACTTCTGAGAGACACACAGTTACAGCTGTTCTTTTGCACTGAACGACGTTTTCTACAAACATATAGCGCAATAGAATAGCTCAAGTGGAAAGGAACACTTACTGTTTAAACTTCTGCATCCTACACCGTTGGCAGTTCTGTGTAGGTGGTAGTTACGTGATTTTATTTCGGTGATTATTTTGAGTCGAATGTATGCACTGGGTAGCCAAGGCAGCTAGTTCATGGTGATTTACTGAACATGCTGCAAATTACTACAGGGAGCCTGTGTTCAGAATTCTCATCCAGCGTGGCGCAACGGCGTTACGATAGAAAAATGAGTCACAGAGAAGACGCTTTGGTGGTCTGTTGGACTGATGGTGGGTTCTCATACCTATGGACTGCGTTCGATTCCCACTTCTGTCAATAATTGTAGATAGGGAGAGACAGATTCCATTCTCTTCTGGCTACACCAAGTGAAGAAGGTATAATGGCATTGTGTTCTGAAAATTCACATTAAAGATGATATTTCCTCTCTACCAAGTAGACGTTAGGTTGAACCACAATAAAGTCTGGAGTGGTGACATGTAGAAACTCTATCACCAGTAACCTTTCTTATACTAGTTGTTTATTTCTAGTGACGAAACAAACGCTATTTATGGCCACAGGACACTTGTTCCATCTTTTATCTGAGCTTCTGTATGTAGATAAAATTGGTTCTGAACTGGGAATGCAACACAGATGGGCCTTAACGCGGAATTATATCCCTTCGTGACAATACAGCTCAGCTACAATTTGTTGTTTGTTCAAAACTGCAGATTCCTCAACATCTCCACATATTGCGCGTGAATGGGATCGAATCCTAGCCCGGCACTATAGATTTCATTACGTATTATCAAGCTCTAGCATGAGAACACCTATCTGCTGGTGAATAATAATTTTGATTTTTAATGTATTTTCATTCGTTGTCAACACTAACGATATCCGACGTTTTTAACTCCCAGTGAGACACAGAACTATTTGCGAGATGACTGTAAGTTCAAGATGTTATTCCGAGCAGCTGGTGGAGAAAAATTCGGTAGCTGACGTCTCTTTGTGTGTAGTCAACAACGATATGTGTGCGGCTCTATTCCCAGTGAGCACTGAACTCTTCGTCATAATATTTCTAGTTCAAACATGCTCACATGTTGCTGCTGGTGCAACAAACCCATATTTAACGCTCGTTTTCTCTAGAATATAACAGCGATAGGTGCCGGGTTGGAGTCCTGGGAAGGAAAAATTTATGTTTCGTCTCGTCATTTCAGTTAAAACTTCTAGCTACTGCCGTGAAAATCCGATATGTCACAGTTGACTGTGCTTCGATATCAATCCGATTAGGTTCTGGGTTCGAATCCGTGTCCAACACAAAGCTTTACCTCACGGCATTTCAAGTAAGTTACTTGTGAAGAAGCAATATTTATCATCTCTCGTAGTTCGTTAACAGGGAGAATAGATGCTGGGTAGGACTTCGCGTCTGTTAAAAATGTTTGCGTTATGTAATTTAAAGTTGATGTTCGCTAACTGCTACTGTCTAAAATCGAGGTATATCACTCTCCGTATGCCTAATCAGGAATGACTATTAGTTTCCGTCAGTCACGAAATCTTTGCTTAGTCTGCATGACCTGGGTTTGAATCCATATGCAGAACGAGACGGTTCGTCGTGTCATTTGAAGTTCACACATATTCTCAACTAGCTGCTCGTGAATAACTTAAATTTTTAATGTGTTAATTTGTGTTAAATAATAGGTACGGTATGTTACTTTGAAGAGGAAATCATGGATACGACGACCTTACTACGTGCATTACCTATCTGACGTAATAATGAGAGCGGTAACATTTCAGGTATGTCATTTATTGTAATAAATGTGAACTTACAAGCCTTATGGACAGTCTCATCTGTGATAAGGTGTTCCCTGATATTTGTAGCATCGTGGCATTACTTTACATCTTGAGTTACTGTGATACAGAGCAGTGTTTTCTAGTGGTGGCTTGCTGGAACCATTTTCAATAGTCAAACGACTGTACCAAGCAGCGTTTAGAGGACCTGCTAGACAGCTGCGTTATGCTGGTTGCATGCGAATCAGGTGAAATGCAATTCAGGTCGCTCGGATACTTTTGAGCACGACTGTACATACATACTGCGAAAGCCATCGCACTGTGCATGGTGGAGAGAATCCTGCACCACTACTAGTTGTTTCCTTTCCTTTTCTATTCGCCAACAGAGCGAGGGAAAAACGACTGTCTATATGTCTCTATACGAGCCCTAATTTCTCATATTTAACCTTCGTGGTTATAATTAAGCCGGCCACTGTGGCCGAGCGGTTCTAGGCGCTTCAGTCCGGAACCGCGCTGCTGCTACGGTCGCAGGGTCGAATACTGTCTCGGGCATGGATGTGTGTGATGTCCTTAGGTTAGTTAGGTTTATGTAGTTATAAGTCTAGGGGACTGATGACCTCAGATGTTAAGTCCCATAGTGCTTAGAGCCATCTGAACCATCTGGTTATAATTAAACTTTCGCTATTTGTGCCAATGTAGACGGAAAACTATTTACTGTATGTGTATCCAACTTTATAGAAACGATGTTCGGACTGTACGCTGCAGGATTTGTGTTTTTGGTATTGGTAGTGTGACGTCGTTGGGCGCCGCTACTGGTACGGCAACGTAGGCTGAAACACAAACATCGGTGTGACTTACAGTTTCAGACAGTCAACAGATAGACAGTGTGGACAAGGTGAGCAAGGCTTCGTTCGTAAAGCTGTTTTATCATAGCAACAGCAGTAGTGCTGCTCCACTTGGCGAGTATCGACGCATTGAACGAGTACGAGGAAGTTCGAAGTAACTGGCGATTTGGGGATTGCTCCGAGGAGAGGCCAACGGCCAATTGCGTCGGAAATTGTTACCATGCTGGATGCACTGTGCGAACTTAAGCAGTGCAAGAACTGTATCACGACAGCTGAATATTTCATGGTCCACCTTAGAAAACTTCTACGAGCAATTGTGAAATAGGATCTTTATTCCGGTTCCAGGCGGTCGTGGATACAGATGATCGATATATTGAGCAACGTTAGTAACCTGGAACGTAATGTCCTTCAGACATGCATACATGTCTGAATGAACAGGCACTGTTATGATGATTACAGCTGTGGCAATTACTACGAAATGGATTCGTATTTCACGAATCCAGCTGGACGTCAACTGTTTGTGACAAATGAGAATTTGTGACAGCACGAGACCGGAACCCGGTTTTGTCGCTTATCAGCCTGACGGCGTGGCCGAGCGGTTCTAGGCGCTTCAGTCTGGAACCGCGCGACCGCTACGGTCACAGGTTCGAATCCTACCTCGGGCATGGATGTGTGTGATGTCCTTAGGTAAGTTAGGTTTAAATAGTTATAAGTTCTACGGGACTGATGACCCCAGAAGTTAAGACCCATAGCGCTCAGAGCCATTTGAATAATTTTGTCGCTCATCGCGAGCTGTCGCCTTAACCATTTCCGCTATCCGAGCACGCCTTCGTAAACACACATCTGGCACTGCCAAAACTTCCATAGGCCAGGGCGTCCACAATTCTTCACCATGCATGCATGTACGAAGGACATCGTAACGTGAAGATTAACGCTCTGTATAAATACAGACATTATAACGATCAATGATGTATCCATGCCTCGACGAGTTACAGCGATGATACAATATTTGTTTGTCCATACGTGGGAATATGCTAGCATAAGGGTTGTGGACCCCGTGACATACGGAAGTTTGGCTCGATCGTGGAGGTGGGATTGGATAGCCGAAGTGGCTAAGGTGACAGCGCCTGATAAGCGGGAAATCCAGGGTTGAGTCCCGGTCTGGCACATTTTCCATTTCTCACAAACAGCTGGAGTCAGTCCAAATTTGCGAAAGGCGACTTCACAGTTACGCCTACATATTCCATTAACGAGACTGTCGAGCAACACACTGATAATGCTGTATTCGAGCATTACAGGACTGCTTTTCCTACTCATTTGTATTTAGTTAATTAATTTTCACGTTAAATGACAACAGTCAAACAGTTGCAGGATAAAGATTTATTGAAATCCTTGACCACGGTTTCGGTATATCTAAATATACTTTCATCAGAAGCAAAAATACACATGAAGAGGGAGACACTTTCATTAGCAAAAAAACTTAGCAACATAGCTGAGATACGGCCGTGGTGGCCGAGCGGTTCTAGGTGCTACAGTTTGGAACCGCGCGACCGCTACGGTCGCAGGTTCGAATCCTGCCTCGGGCATGGGTTTGTGTGATGTCCTTAGGTTAGTTAGGTTTAAGTAGTTCTAAGTTCTAGGGGACTGATGACCTTAGAAGTTAAGTCCCATAGTGCTCGGAGCCATTTGAACCATAGCTGAGATAAAAGAAAAAAAACAAACACTTACAGCTTTAAGTACCACGAAAATTACCAAAGTATTACAAACACAAAATCTTTTAGTCACTTACTAAAATCACATCCTGCAGCAGAGGTGCATAAAACAATCGTGCCCAAGGCGTCGTCAATAGTTAAATTAAAATATCAACTCCATCTGTACAACATATTTATGAAGAGATGGTCGATGCGAACACGGCATACTATCAGTACGTAGCCTATGAACTAGCGTAAAAGGGTGTGGAACAACTAGGGCAGACGGTTTCACCAAGAGAGGGCACTTGTGGTATGTGCGAGACACTCGCGCGCATTAAAACCTGGGATACATACTAATGCGCGTCGAAATTTTGAAGGTTATGCTACTTCAAACCCTCTGTCTTCATAAATAAAACATATCAGAACCATTTAAAACACCTGCGTACAATAGAAAATATGAACACAAATTTGCCTGTGTCCTAGTGTTAAGCAGGTAAAGCTTGCGCTAAGGAACGTATCCAATGAAAGAGGGCACTAATGTAATGCGCGAGAATCTCGCGCAAATTAAGGGATAGGGTACATACTAGCGGAAACGAACAAAATGTTGCAGTAAATTGAAACCATCTGTCGTCATGGCTGTTATCATTTACCATGAAGATTGCTGCTTCAGCCACATTTAAAATTTTGAGTTAATTAATTAGTTAGTTACATGTAATGTACATCATTTGAACGCTTGTTTTATCGAATGATGTAGAACGAGCCAGTTTACAGGATATGTATAAATGATTAGTACTTACATTCGAGTCAGTTTACAGAATATGCGTACGTGATTGGTGCTAACATTAATGAACGCGATATCATTTTATTCCAACTCATACAACTACACTTAGAAACAAGTTTTTGGCTGGCTGCCAGTTGTTAAGTAGAAATTCTTGAATGGAATAGAAGGAGTTATCCAGGAGAAATGATTTGAATTAGATTCAAAACTTGCTTTGCTAACTGTCAGACATTTTGTATGACTGGAGAAATAATCAAAAATTTTTATTTCTGCATACTGGACTCCTCTCTGAGCCACTGATACGTTTAACGGTGGGTAATAAAGGTCATTTCCCCTCTAGTGCTGCAGAGTCGTTATATATATAACGACTTTTGAACACTATTAAAGTACCGTAAATATATTGTTTGTTCTCTAGCAAAATCTTTCATTTGGTAACTAAATGCCGATCATTAGTTATAGTACCTTGAGTAGTTAGAATCTTTTATTTAGCTAGCAGTGTTGGCGCTCGCTGTATTCCAGTAGTCCGAGTAAGGAAGATTTTGGTGAGGTAAGTGATTCATGAAGAATAGGTTATTGTTGTTGTTGTGGTCTTCAGCCCTGAGACTGGTTTGATGCAGCTCTCCATGCTACCCTATCCTGTGCAAGCTTCTTCATCTCCCAGTACTTACTGCAACCTACATCCTTCTGAATCTAGTCAGGGCTATTCTTTTGTAGGGATTATTAAAAGTCAGCTTGCATTTCGCTAAAATATTGTGTGTCAATTTAGAAATGATCAGAATAAGTAAAGAGAAAACTGTCTGAGTACGTTCAGTTTTACTCAGCTGTTTCAGAATCATATAAAGCAGAAGTTTACCAGCACAGTCTTTCTTTACATTCAAAGGGGATGTTTCATGTTTTCTCAAAATTTATGGAGAGTCCATTTTCAGAGTACCACATAATAATTCTTTCGAAAATATCATTTATTAACTGTTCTGTTGCTATCTATCTGATGGGATTTATAATAACACTAGTAAAGTGCCAATTTTGCTTGTTGAATATTAAGTGGAACGTCATTTACATTTATAAGAAATTTGAACCATGTGGCATCCCCTTTATGATTTTACCCCAGTCACTAAATTTTGTTACCTTTCCGACATTATCTGAATTATTCAGCACAACATTATGCATTCTGTTTGTCGAGTATGATTCAAACGAGCTGTGTGTAAAGCCATCAATTTCATAAAACTTGAGGCTAACTGTCATTCATGCCAAGAGTCAGAAATTTTGGCTGAGTCGCCTCATATCCTCCTACAGTCACTCAACGACAGCAGCTTCCCAGACAGAAAATGCTTCATCGGCGAAAAACAGCCACAGATTGCTGATCACCTTGTCTGTCAGATCATTTATTTATACAAAGAATGAAAGCAGTTCTATCACATTCCCTGAGGCACTCCTGGGGGACCCGGCCACTGCTTCTTAGTAAGGATTCTGCTTTTGTAAAAAATTTCATGCGTTTTCAACCACAGGTCTTTTTGTATTTTTTTATCCTCGTTCTACTGATGAAATTGTTGTGGAACGCAGATTATGCTCTTAAGTGTTAGAAACACTATCCTTTTACGCCAAACTCTGTTACATTGGTCAGCTATTTTACGAAGTCTCTATCATTTCGATTGATCTATTTTTTGATGAATGTAAGAGAAGAAAGTAAGAATGTAATAATTCCAGTTGTAAAGGAGGCACATGCTGACAGAAGTAAATATCATGACCAAACCATCGGTTTGATAAGTAGTGGTTGTGAAATACCAATACGAATTATTTTACAGAAGAATCGAAAATGTGGTGGAAGCTAGCGTCAGATATAATTGATTCCGGTTCCGGATAAATGTAGAAATTTTCATGTGATGTTACTACTGACTCTAAGACTTACCGTAGATTTACGGACGATATAACCACACAAACGAAGAATTACAGATATAGCATTAATAAATTTCGTAAACGTTTTCGACGATGTTGACTGGAATACACACGGAAACTCTAAAGGTAGCACGGTTGAAATTTAGGGACAGAAAAGATTTCTACATCTTGTACAGAAACCAGACTGCAGTTGTTACAGTCAAAAAGCATGAAAGGAATGCTGTCAAGGATGCCCATAGCTGGGGCACGAGGGCAACCGACATCCCCTGCTCCCATCCCCCTCCCCCCACCCTCTTTTCCTAGATCTCAGGAAATAGAAAAAATGGTTCAAATGGCTCTGAGCACTATGGGACTCAACATCTATGGTCATCAGTCCCCTAGAACTTAGAACTTCTTAAACCTAACTAACTGAAACGTCCCCTTTGAACAATTATACAAGACTGTGCATAAACTGACACACAATATTTTTAGCGCAACGCAATCTGACTTTCAAAAATCCCTACAAAAAAAATGGCCCTGACTAATATTAAACTATACCTTTCACAAATCACTTACCTCACAAAAATCTTCGTTACTCAAGCTACTGCAATACAGCGACCGCCACTACTGCCAGCTAAATAAAAGATTCAAACTACTGAAGGCACTAACTACTGATAGGCATAGTTAGCAAATGAAAGATTTTGATAGAGAACAAATGATGTATTTACCTTAATAGTCATAATATATATAGCAGTTCATGACATCCAGTCTTATAAATTTCAAAACTCCGCCATCTCTCTCCCCACATCCACCACTGCTGGTGGCTCACCTCCAACTGCACAACGCTACGCGCTGTTCACATCCAGCTGCCGCTGCCCAACACTACAATGGCAGACAACAATGCAAAGTAGCCACAGACTGCACACAGCACAGCCAGTGATTTTCATACAGAGTGCTACGTAACGTTGCCAATAAGAAAACATAAACAGCCTACTTACATAGTCGTAATCAGGTGTATAGACATAAAAATATTTCTCGTCATTTCATTAGACATTTCAGTAAATATCATAAATTAAGAGCTCGACAGTGTTATCATATGTTTTCAGGTTTGAGCGTGTCATATTTGCGGTGCTTTCTACAAAGGAATGTCAATAGCGAGGATAATGGCCCCCTTTTTTTTTTTACCTGTGCCTCTGAAAGGCACACACTAATGGCTTTTTTCCAGGCGACTGTCGTGCAGCTGTCCACGTAATGTGTCGTGCCCACGATGCATTACGTGAAGGTCACTTAACTTTCTTACCAAAATATTTACAACACCAGTTTGCACTACAGTGGCAGTCTCATATACAAAATTTCACGGGTCGAGAATTTGCTTTGCAAGTGTGTAGAAACAAAATCTTATGAATATAACAGTGTCCAAAAAATTTTCCCCGGCATTGTGATACATTCACGCATTTACACACATTTCATAACTCTTAAAGTATGGTTCTTGGTTTCCAACGTCTTTTTTCACAAGTCAGAGTCCCTAACCACTACTCATTATTCCTTACGTTATTACACTTATACATATTCGTCGACACTTCTTCAATATTTCATCATAATAAATAAATAGCATAATCAAATTCCTCATATAGCATCAGCTTATTGATCATAAACATACCACAACAGCGTAATACACATCGTCATCATAACATCTTAAAAACTCAGCAAAATCTCAAAATCGTTGTAGCTTCCTTCAATAATTCCAAAACCTAAAAAAATTCTCTGCTCATGTCAAAAGTGTCATCTACCTCAAATGTACTTTAAAAATCATGATCCCATACCAAATACATCATTCAAAGCTCTCATAGTATCACAATGGTTCTGAAAAAATATGAACAGTTCACAAAGTGCAGACAAAATACAGTTTCATAAGTGTGAAGTTATCCAACTGTGTAATTGTGTAAACATGTGTCACTGATGTAGTAAAAAAAAATGTTTGTTTCTCTGTTAAATAATCAGATAGCTGTGTAATTCTGTGTTAGAGGAATATGGTACCGATGTCTAAAGTTGTGTAAGCAAATACCATATTAGCTAGGGATCCTTGTGCTTGCCAAACACATGGTACACAAAGTAGGCGTGTACACCCCTGAGGATTAGTGTAATTATACCCTCAGGTGTTACAGATTACAGCAATGGAATGAAATGTATCACGGAAAAGTTTCTTTGTAATTCAAAAATCTTTAAAAATAAATGTTTTAAGTATAAAATTAATCACACAAATACGTGTACTGTAGCGCTAAACTGTGCGTCTTGTTGTAAGATAATCTCTGTGGAAGTGTCGTAGTTATCGTCCTCTGAAAGCTAAGTTCTGCAGAAGTCAATGTACTTACCTCATGATACACAAAAGTGAAATGCTTTGTGTATAGATATCTTAGTTATTACGCTTATTGCCGTGATGAAGAAAGGACTGTGCTGTAACGTATTGTTGTGCTATGGAAAAGGCAGTCTCATTGTAGCTATACCACAAAAGTTACTACTAAAACATGTTTTACTTTCCAGAATAATGCAGAAAAACTGTGCAGATATAAAACAGAAACACCGCAAAAGCAACATTGTAAATTGTCACTCATTAGTAGTGTCGTGATACAGTCGTGTAGCTGTCACATAAACTAACCAATGTGTCATCTGGTATCTCACAGAAAGTAGTTTAAATCCAGAATGTATTTTCAAATAAACCAAAATGTTGCATTAAAATCTCATTAGCAGTACCAGTATATGTTCTAAGTATGTAAGTCTTATAGTCGTTATGTAATCGTGCAACTAACAAGCAAGAATGCACACACACAATAACACTGTGTCGTCTGTTCATGATAACAATGCATTCGTAATTTCTGTTTCTCTTGGTTCTTGACTGGATATTTAACTTCAAACATTGTTGCACGTTAACAGATTCTAAGTCTGACAAAGCATACTAGAAATGTGAAGTGAAAAATTTTATGGCAAAGACTAAGTTAAAAAGCAGATTATCTTTCAATAAACGGTTTTACATGTGAAATGTGGTGTAAACCTTTACTCTTCCTAGTACGCAGAGTTTCAACTTGAACGGAATTATCATGCGGTATATGTCGGTGAGGAATGCTAAAATTTTTCTCAAGGTTAGCGTCTATGTTATTTTTCTCTGAGCCAGCCGGCGCACGCGGCTGTCTGCGGTGCAGATTCATTGTCTGTTCCTTCGTCGGCGCGCGTCGTTATTGGGATTAGAAGACTTAACTTCTACAAATTCACCTTGTCGAGAGTTCCCTGCTCTGTTTGAATCTCGCCAGCTCTGATGCAATTCAGGTCTGTCGTTACGATCATATCATCTGTCGTCATGTCGGTAGATTCCATAGTTTCTTTCTTGTCGGTCACGTGGTGGAGAATTTCTCCCTGAATCGTAACTGCACGCTGGACCGTTGCGTCTGAAGTTATTCTGTCTCCTGTAATAATAATTGTTTTGGTTCCCATATTGTCTGTTTCTATGGTAGTCTCTGTGATAGTCATTACTGCGGAGAGGTGCTCTTTCCCTGTAATTATTACTACTCTGCCAACAGTTATCATATGGGTTGTGTCTGTTTTGGTCACGATTTGTGTTGTGAGAATAGCCTTGTCGTGTCCAGTTATTATTTCTTTCATCGCGGAATTGCGACGGATGTGACCTGTAATTGTTGTGTTCCTGTTTTCGCGTCCCGCGATTGTCAGTGTCAATTTCCAGTTCTTGTAACAGTCCCTGAAAAGCTTCAATGTCGTCTTTGCAACGTCCTGCTAAAATAATATGTCGTAAATGTTCAGGCAATTTGATTAAGCAAATGCGGATAAGTTCTGAGGGGCTTTATGGGTTTGAAAGATACTGATTCTTATGCAACATGTCTTCAAAATATTTCACAAGACTGGAAAATTCAGATTGCTCGAAATGTTTCATCATTATGATGCTATGTTTTACTCGGTCTTGTGTAGCTTGAGACCAATATGCTGAGAGGAAGGCATGATAAAATTCTCCTTCACTGTGACAATCGTGAATGACCGATCGCATTCTTACAGCTGGTTCATTCTCTAAGTAGCCACACATAAATTCTAATCTGTGCTGCAATGACCAGTTGGGAGGAAAACAATGAGAGAATTGATGAAGCCATGCTTGTAGATTAATGTAGTTGCCGGAATTCGTAAATGATTTGAATTTACGTGTAGTAATAAACAGCTTATAGTCAAATTCATCATGTTGGCGAGTCGCATGCCGGTCATTGTTACGTCGTTTCGGCGGTTCCATTTCAAAATTCGGTGCACCTTGCCAATTTCTTTCATAATTTCCGAAGCGTCCTGTGTTATTATTTTGTGGTTGTTCCGTATTTCTATGTCCCTCTTCCCGTACTGGAGCGCGAGTGTCCTCTGAAATACGTAATTCTTGTATTACTTGTGCCAACTGATCTTGTACTTCCCGGATTTCTCTTTTGTACTGTGTATTGATTTGATTTTGATTTTGTTTGAATTTTCTAATTTGTTCATACTCTTCTGTGTCCGTGAAGGCTACAGGTCTTGTGTCACTCAGATCATCATCTACCTTTGTAGATAAGTTAGTGACCTGATCTGAAAGTTCGGCTACTTTATCCGATAGTGAAATTATTTCCTCTGTGTGTTTTTCTGAACCAAGTTTCAGAGTGTCCATTTGTGTTGATATCGTATCTACTGTGTCCTTTAAGTTTTCCTGAGTTTTTGCAAGTTGCGTAACCGAATCGGTAGATGCAACTGAGTCAATTTTGGCTTGCAAGGTCTCATGATTTTCATGAACAATAATTTGCAGTTCTTTTATGGCTGCTTCGTGATTCTGTAATGCATCTTCATGCTGCGAAAAAATAGGTTGAAAATGATCACAAATTTGTGTTTTTACATCATTACAGACTTTTTGACATTTCGATTCAATGTTATGTAACTCAGTAGTTAAATCCTCACGTGTTTGTTTAAGTGTGGTGTCTAACTTCCAAAGATTTTGTTCCATTGTATCTAACTTTTGAAGATTTTGTTCCATTGTGTCTAACTGTTGCTGTGTTTGTCTCTGGTGTTGTTCCATTGTGTCTAACTTTTGAAGCTTTGCTGCGTTTGTTTCTGATTTTGTTCCATTTGTTGCATTAGGTGTAATAACAATGCATTAGTGTCTGGAATCTACTCCTCTACGCTTTTCGGTAGTGCATTTGCACCGGCAACATTCACATTTTGACATGCAGAAAATGTGTCTTGACTTATTTGAGAAAACGGTGAGGACGCAAAACCTGAATCTACAGTATTTGCAAAATTGTGTCCTGTCATTTCGGATTCCTGAGGCGAGCTGTTGCCGAGCGATCGATCGATAATGCTTTCCTGTTCACTAATTGTTTCACTGCCTACGTCATTGTTTGCCGCCCGCTCCATTTCCCTATGAGCAACTACCAAATTACAATGTCGAACATTAGTTAATTCATTACACGGTGGCGCTAACACACTGCTTTCGTCTTCACTGTCATTTCTCAGTTTACTTTGAAGCCTAGTATTAAGTTTTTCACACGCCATTATTGTCACAATATTTCACACGACAACACAGAAAAACACAATTTGAAGAGCAAAAATAAGAGAACACATTAACATAGCACTGAAAATAATATCCAGTTAATTGCAAGCGCAGCAGCGAAATACTTGGTGCAAATCTACATGCATGCCACAACAACAATGAAAGACTGCAACTACAAAGGAGATTCTCTCTACAATTACGCGCTAGCAATAAACAAAATCTACGCTAATTACACAAACTACAAGAAAAAAAAATCAGAAGATTCCAGTGAGGTATCCTCGGCTAAGGGTCGACATATGAAACGTCCCCTTACTTAGAACAATTATACATGATTGTGCTTAAACTGACACACATTATTTTTAGCGCAACGCAATCTGACTTTCAAAAATCCCTACAAAAAATGGCCCTGACTAATATTAAACTATACCTTTCACAAATCACTTACCTCACAAAAATCTTCGTTACTCAAGCTACTGCAATACAGCGAACGCCACTACTGCCAGCTAAATAAAAGATTCAAACTACTGAAGGCACTAACTACTGATAGGCATAGTTAGCAAATGAAAGATTTTGATAGAGAACAAATGATGTATTTACCTTAATAGTCATAATACATGTAGCAGTTCATGACATCCAGTCTTATAAATTTCAAAACTCTGCCATCTCTCTTCCCACATCCACCACTGCTGGCGGCTCACCTCCAACTGCGCAACGCTACGCGCTGTTCACATCCAGCTGCCGCTGCCCAACACTACAATGGCAGACAATAATGCAAACTAGCCACAGACTGCACACAGCACAGCCAGTGATTTTCATACAGAGCGCTACGTAACGTTGCCAATAAGAAAACATAAACAGCCTACTTACATAACCTAAGGACATCACACACATCCATGCCCGAGGCAGGATTCGAACCTGCGACCGTAGCAGTCGCGCGGTTCCGGACTGAGCGCCTAGAACCGCTAGACCACCGCGGCCGTCAGGAAATAGAAAAGATGTAGTGTAATCAGGTGTTTTTCTTTCAAGAAAATGATTTAAAATTCGGTATTAGCAGATCTTTAACATGGTCAGAACTGGAACTTTTTTTATGGCTACTCGCAAGTCACTATTCGTCTTCCAAAATATTAAAAATACTCCATACCCCCAGTTTAGCCCCTCCCCCTCCCCCTCCCCCCATCGACAAAATGTATCTTCACCCTTGACTGCAGTAGCTGAGAGGGGAGTGAGTCAGGGTTGCAGCTTACCCCCGACTGATTATTTTTATTTTTTAATTTCATGTAGGACGTGCGAGCGCTGCGATGGACTGTAAGTTCGTCTGGTGCCGAACACAGACCTGCTGCTGGCTACTATCACATCTGCCGCGTAGGCTTTTTTTTGGGTTTTTTAACAATAATTATCGTTAATTGCTGTTGTGTTTCATTCTAAGAACTCTGGTAGAAACCAGCACGGAAAGTTAATTAGCTTCGTTGAGCAGACTGTGACAGGGCCGAAATAAAAATCATATATTAACAAAAATATTTGGACTTCATTTTACGTCAGGACGACGGAAAAAATCCTAATTAAATTATTTTCGAGTTAGGTGCCTTTTGTAACGACTGCTATTCTACCTGCAATTTGAGAAAAAATACAGAGAGAGAACTACTGCGAGGGTACATGTTTGCAGTCCTGCTACACAATGTAATGCCTGCGCCACATAACCACAGCTCGTCGTTTGAGAAGCCAGAACAAAATCACGGCGCGCATTGCTGAAATGGAGAATATACTTGCAAACAAACAAAAAATAATTCAATAACTAATTTTTCGCGATGATGATTAAAACTTTGTGACTACCCTTCGTATTTTCTGCTCAAATTTACAGGACAACAGACACATTCACACGACAAGACAGCTGGTTGCTATGTCCTCCCGATGGAGGTGACAGCAGAAGTATCAGTGATCCCAGTTTCACTTCAAATAAACGCCTTCTATACGAGACGATGGCGAAATGAGCTGAGAAGACATGTATCACCCGCTTGGCTCGTGACAGAGCGACACAGAGATCAATGAAGCAATTAAGATAGGTTTTCCAACAGAAGCGACACACTAATGGCTAACGAAAATAACAATAAAATCGACGGTATCTGAAAAGGCATTATCAATTCTGTGTGCTACCATTACATGCAACCTGGAACAGAATTACTTTAAGTTAATGTAAAGATGCCTGTTCAGGTCATCTCGTATGTCACTTCGAACACTTGGCAGACCGATGAAAAAGCCAGCATCGGGATCTATTCTCATGCCACTATCAAGTTTGTATGTTACCAGTTTAGATTTCTTACCACGTGTGTTCGTGCTTAAAAATGTTAGGAACAAATGTCAAAAAAGAAGCGTTGAACTGAGTAAGGAAATCAGTGGAAACTTCTGAAATCAGAAGTTGACCAACTCTTCACATTGAACTTGATGTGTGCTGGAGGTGATCGTCAGCGGTATAGCGCGCGTGCCCTTCTCATGCTAGCCAGCGTCGAGGGTGTGGAAACTGTCGGTGCAACTTCTGCTCGAAGCCACATAAATCACAGCGTGCGGAAGGAACGTGCCGCACATAAATAACGCACCCGTGATGGATGGCAGCCGCTGAGGTCCAAAAATGAAAAAGAAGAGGAAAAAGGCTCGGAGCACAATTGAATTAGCGAGACTTGTCGAACCGACAACTGAATTATGAACTTCGGTAGCTGACAGGCATTCTCGATCGTAAAGAGGTATTCACTGTCATCGAATACAATTTGATGGCCAACTGTGACACATCTGCTGTCAGCCGCAATACACGCCCTGTCAATAAGGAATGCGATAAAATGAAAGATCCTAGCCCTCCTATAAGTACGGACCGGTAACATACTCGTATTAGTACAATGCTGGTGTGAGTTCTGCTTAACACGATAAGAGGTCATCAAACAAGCTCCCAGAATGAAGCCTTCGCTCTACAACAGAATTATCGCCTTAATGAAACTTTATGACATGGTAGAACTATGCGTTGGACGGGACTCAGCCCGGACTTTGTCGTTCCGATTTCTCGCTGCTACAAACGAGACAAAAGAAGGGTGGCATACCATCTCAAAGCCTCATCCTTGCAGTATCGCACTCTTACTTTTTACTTATTTATTTCTTAGTGCAAAGGATGTGCAGATGAGGTCTTGCAAGATCCAGGATGATGAGCTGAAATCGGTCTGCAAATTTAAATACCTGGGGTCGTACATACAGAGGGATGGATGACTGGAAAGCGAGATACAACACCGAATAAATTGCTGTTGGAACAACTGGAGGAAAATGAGTGGAGTGTTGTGTGACAAGATGGTGAGCATTCGGTTGAAAGGGAAAGTGCACAAGTCGGTGGTAAGGCCTGCTATGATATACGGGGCAGAGACATAGCCAATCACAGTAGCCCAGGAAAGGAAGAGAAAGTGGCGGAAATGAGGATGCTGAGGTGGATGTGTGGGGTAACAAGGAAGGACAGGATTAGAAATGAATTTGTTAGAGGAGCTGTGAAAGTGTGACCCATGGGGAAACAGATACAAGAGAGCAGACAAAGGTGGTACGGACACTTACAGAGAAAAGGGGAAGAGTGTATCGGAAACAGAGTCAAAGATATAAAGATTGAAGGAGCGAGAAGGAGAGGAAGACCGAAGATGAGGTGGAAGGATAAGATATCCGGGGACCTAAGGGAGAAAGGATGGAAGAAGGAAGAGGCAATGGATTGAGAAGAAGAAGATTTGTTGGTGCAAATATTGAACAAACTGTTCTGTAGGGCGTCGAATATACACTACCCGACAAGAGATGTTAAGCACGCAGCAGATATGGTCAAATGTCAACATAACTTCGTATGCGTACACACCATTGGCCGGTACGTAAATGCTTATAGAGTTGCAATACTCTGTGACAGGTAGAACGGCCACCAGCGTAAATTCATGTTGTTCGTGCCCAGCGTTGTTACCAGAGACCATTAAAGCAATTGAGATAGGTTTTCCTACAGTAATGGCGGACGAGAAAGAGGAGATTAGTGTTCAACGTCCCGTCAACAACGAGGTCATTAGAGACGGAGTAGAAGCTCGGATTATGGAAGGATGGAGAAGGAAAGTGGCTGCACCCTTTCGAAGGAACTATCCCTGCATTTGCCCTGAGCGATGTAGGGAAATCACAGAAAATCTGACTCAAGGTGGCCAGACACGGGTTTGAACCGTCAACCTCCTGAATGCTAAGCCAGTGTGCTAACCATTGTCCCATCCTGCTCAGTCACAGCTGTGACCCATTAATGGCTAGAGAGATCATCAACAAAAACAGCAAGTTATATAAGGGATGAGGACAACAGCTGATGCTAAGTGATCACTTTAAAGGAAACACAGACGCTGCATACTTGTATGAGACAGCGTTATCAGCGTGCGACATAGTTTGCAAGAGGCCTCATTGTGAGACTCCATTTGACTGTCTAGTCGAATAGTGCAATATCAAGATGTGTGGAGTATTTGGATGTGACAGTGACGTGATGTAGAAATGCATGGGAATTTGAGGGCAGGCACGTTCATCTTCAAGGTTCCAGTCGATCACATCTGACCACCGTGATATGGAGCACTCACGACGTAACCTGGGCAGTCACCAGAGTACTTTACAAAATAGGTTCTATAATCCGTACAGAGTTTGCCAGTTAAATGAAAAGGATAATCTGTAGGAGAATATGAATACTAAATACAGGCTGGTCTATGGCACAAGAAAAAGTGAAGATAAAGATGCAATTAATTGCAATCAAAATGAAATAGATATTGAATATGGTGAAAGTGTTTTTAGTACTGGTGTAGGTATTCCTTCTTATGAGATGATGTGTAATGAGTGTGTGGAAGATATGATTAGGCTAAGGGATCATCTTAAGGAATATTCATAAGAAAAGGAGAAAGTAGCAAACGAGAGGTTTTAAATTGTGTGGTAGACAAGAATGAAGAAAGTGAAGAGAATAAAGTAGAGTGTAATAGAGAGCACAATGTATGAAATGAAAATGGGAGATAATTAGAAGATGTTGTTGAAAAGGGAGGTAGGGAGGACAGTCAAGTTGGAAGTTGTGTTGACTTGGTGTATGGATTGAAAGTCAAAATACAGTCAATAAAGAATAGGTCCAAGGTACTAATAATATGCAGGAAAATCAATTCTGAGTTATGATGGCAGCAGACCGTTGAGAAAAGAAGTTTGTCAGTGCTCGGAATCTGTGGAGAACGAGAGAGGGGAATATGAACCAAAACATGGAGAATATAAACAAAAATTTAGAGATGTGCAAATGCCACGGTGAAAATTATTAGTTTAATGAAATTTGATAGCAGAGGCAACTGAATAGGATTTGTTAAAGAAGAAAACTAAAAGAGTGTTGTATTAGAAGAGGCAACCTATAATAATGGTTAACATTTGTGGGCTAAAAGAAAGAGTCTTGCTGGACACTGGGAATGAAATATGGCACTGTCATAAGCATTACGGATACATATAAAAAGAAGTAATAAAAATGTAGAGGTGCTTGTATTTGGAGTATGGGTGGTCAGTGCCTCAGGAAAATTGAGTAAAGCAATAAACAGGCAAGTTTACCTGACATTTGAGATTGAGGAATGTGAAATAGAAAATGCTTTTTAGTGTTACTGAATTTATGGTTAAATATAATTTTATCGAGGGCTTTATGAATAAATTTAATACAAAAATATATTGTGAAAAAGGGACAATTACAGTTTTGTATAAGGGCTCCGTAAGCAGTTAATGAAGATAATCAAACAGTATACATGATTGTAATTGTGATGCCATTTGATTCTTGTAGTGCAATTTATAATCTGGAAGGTATGAAAACTGTAGAGACTTAAATGTTGAAAAGAAGGAATTGTCCAAGGAGAATTTGGATAGAATTCAAAATATTATTTCATCAATTAAAAGAGATTTCAGCAAAGCTGTCTTTATTATTCAGTTTTTAAACGCATCGTAAGAAAACAGTATTTATAGCAAATATTAGACAAGTTACTCTACTGAAACAGAAGGATAAATTTGCTTCAGTAGCGACATATGGCACTAAAATTTATTTTATTTTGCTTAGCGAATTCTTTTTGCCAATATTTCATATTTAAAGGCAATTATACATATTGTAAGTATGGTTTTGAGCAGCTGAGAATATTAAACACGGGTTTACAGTACATATTAATTCATTTATGAAATTTGTTATCAACAATCCCTCAAAGTTTGAGAGTAACAGAGGTATTCACAAGTACAACACTAGAAGGAAAAGTGATCTGTAGCACTCAGTAATGTATCAAATTTTGGCACAGAAAGGGGCGAAATATGCAGCTATAATACTCTTTGACAAGCTACCCACAGAAACGAAGCATGTGACAGATGTAGGTTAAAGAACTTCCTCCTTAACAACTTGGAAATGAAACGCGTGATAGATAGCAGAAATGTTTTCAAATGTAGATTGAAGACCTTTCTCCTTAGCAACTCTTTCTATATCATGGAGGAATTCTTTACTACAGATATTTAGTAATTAAAAAACCTACACGCAGCCATACAAATATAATTTTTTTAGTTGTTTATAAGTTTTCTACGTTTGTTCTGTTGACACGTTCCATATCATAACATTTATTGTGCTGCTGATGTATAGAGAATCATACCAGGTACACAATATATTTTAATACAGTGATAATTGCAGCGTTCTTTGTGCATGATTATTAATGTAGTTCGTATGAATTTGTGTGATGACATTCGGAGGCTGCTTGCTACCATGCCACAATGTGTACAAGAATGCATTCTTACCCAAAGACACACACCTAGTACCGATCTTGATGACAGAAATTAACTCCAAATGGAACGAAAATATAATCATTTAATACTCGCTATTTCAGGAATATATGCAAAAAGTTTAATAAATATCGATAAATGCTTTATGATACAACACTTCCATTACCATCAGTTTAGTTTTACTCCCCCATTTGCATCTATATTAGCGCTAGTGAAACCAACAATATTTTGCAGTTGCTTAATATGTACGGGAATGAGATATACTTCCTAATCTCCTTCTCCTCGCCTCACTCTGTCCATCACATCCACCCTCATTTCTCTGTCTCCTTCCTCTCTCTATATCTATCCCCCTCCTCCTCCTCCATCTCTCTGTCCATCTTCTCCTTCTACCGATCTCTCTCTACCTTCTCCTCTTTCCTGTCTCTGTCCGTCTCATTTCTCATCTGTGCCCATTTTCTCCCCCCTCTCTGTGCATTTCCTCTTTCCCATTCTCCCTCTCCCTAATCTTAAGCCTTGTTTTTTTCTTATTGAGAACAAAATCTTGATTAGGAATTGAATTCACAAATAGGTTAGGATCGTTGGTATACAGGAAATGAGACCCCCTCCTGTTGCTGGGTCTGTGAACCGAGGGAGATGGTACAGAGTTTAGCAAGCCGGACTCACATTCAAGACGACCAAGATGGTATCTGTTCTTTCGGACATGTCCGAAAGAACGGATACCATGTTCATATATGTTAGTTAAGACTCACTGGCCATTTGACTATCTTCTTCTGTGCAGATGAACAAACAGTGCCCGAACTCTTACGGGAATGAGTTTAATGGGCAGGTGCACTATGAATATAGTGCGGGACAATAAGTTGCGAATGTGGGTCACAAGGGAGGCGTGCCAGAGATAAGTCCCTGCAGTCGCACCATCCTCTGTGTCCTCTGTGGCTCAGATGGATAGAGCGTCTGCCATGTAAGCAGGAGATTCCGGGTTCGAGTCCCGGTCGGGGCACACATTTTCAACTGTCCCCGTTGGCTTATATCAACGCCTGTATGAAGCTACGCGCATTCATTTCATTGTAATTTCATTCTAACGAGCTGCATGATCACCAATGGTATCTGTTATTTCGGACAAGTCCGAAAGACCAGATACCATCTTGATATATAAACACAGAGAAGTTTCACCTACTCAGTTATTTCAGTGGACACACACTCAGTAGTTTCACAGTATGTGGGCGAGCGATATCCTGCTGGAAAACACCCCCTCCCCCTGATGTAATTTTCATAAATAAGAGCATGACAGATGGAATCACCAGATTGACGTACAAATTTTCAGTCAGGGTGGTGCTAGGATAACAACGAAAGGGTCCTCCTGTCATGAAAAATCGCATCTCAGACCATAACTCAAGGTGTATGTGCAGTGTGTCTAGCATGCAGACATGTTTGTTGCAGGCGCTCAGCTTGCCTCCTTCTAACCCCACACGGCCATCCCTGGCCCAGAGGCAGAACCAGCTTTCATCAGACCTTCACCGTGCCCTCCAATGATCCTTCGCTCGTCACCACTAAAATCGCAAAGCGTCTGGGTCGGAGCTGTCTTTGAAGTAACTGATTTTTAACAGATCGTTGTGTCACTGTGGTGCCAATTGCCGCTCAAATTGCTGCAGCACTTGTAGTACGATGCTCCAGAGCCAGCCTCGGGAAAGATCAAAAAGGATTCGTCTCAAAGGATACAAGGCAAAGAAACGTCGAGAATCGACCAAGCAACAGTCGGTATTGTAGTTATAAATTGTCGTAGCTGTGTTGGAGAAGTAACAGAGCTTCTAGCGCTGACAGAAAGCACTGGAGCTGAAATCGTTATAGGAACAGAAAACTGGCTAAAGCCGGAGATAAATTCTGCCGAAATTTTTATAGAGGCGCAAACCGTGTTCAGAAAGGTTAGATTAAATGAGGTAGGTGGTGGTGTGTTTGTGACTATTGGCAATAGTTTATGTTGTAGTGAAACTGAAATAGATCGTTCCTGCTAATTACTATGGGTAGAGGTTATACTCAACAGCCGTATCAAAATAATAATTGGCTCCTTCTACCTAACCCCGACTCAAATGATACAATAGCTGAACGGTTCAAAGAAAATTTGAATCTCATTCAAATAAGTACCCCACTCATACAGTTATAATTGGTGGAGACTTCAATCTACCCTCGATTTGTTCTCGAAAATATATGTTCAAAGCTGGTGGTAGACAGAAAAAATCTTCCGAAATTGCACTCAATGCTTTCTCTGAGAATTACTTTGAACAATTAGTTCATGAGCCCACACGAATTGTAAATGGTTGCGAAAAAACACATTTGACATCTTAGCTACAAATAATTCTGATCTAATAGAGAGCGTCATGACGGATACAGGGATTAGTGAACACAAGGTCATTGCAGCGAGGCTCAAAACCATATCAACCGAAACCACTGAAAATAAACGCAAAATATATCTATTTAATACAGCAGATAAAAATTCGCTTGATGCCTTCCTAAGAGAGTGTCTCCACTCCTTCCAACCTAATTATGTAAGTGTAGACCAGATATGACTCGAATTCAAAGATACAATATCGACAGCAGTAGATAGATTCATACCGCATATGTTAATAAGAGACGGGACTGATTCACTATGGTACACAAAAAAGTCAGAAGCAACGAAAAAAGCACGCCAAATTCAAAAGAACGCAAAATCCGATACTGCCTAAGTTTCACGGAAGCTCTAAATTTAGTGCGGACGTCAATGCGAGATGCTTTTAATAGTCTCCATAATGAAACATTGTCTCAGAATATTGTAGAAAATCCAAAGAGATTCTGGTCGTAAGTAAAGTACAACAGCGACAAAAAAAAAAAAAAAAAAAAAAAAAAGTCAGTACCGTCACTTTGCGATAGCGATGGAAATGTTACCAACGATTGTGCCACTAAAGCGGAGTTACTAAATACAGTTTTCCGTAATTCCTTCACGAAAGAAGACGAAGTAAATAATCCAGAATTCGAAACCAGAACAGCTGTTAGCATGGGTGACATAAAAGTAGATATCTTAGGTGTGCGAAACAACTCAAATTACTTAAGAAACGCAAGTCTTCCGATCCAAATGGTATACCAATCAGGTTCCTCTCAGAGTATGCAGACACAATAGTGCCCTTCTCAGCAATCATATACACTCCTGGAAATTGAAATAAGAACACCGTGAATTCATTGTCCCAGGAAGGGGAAACTTTATTGACACATTCCTGGGGTCAGATACATCACATGATCACACTGACAGAACCACAGGCACATAGACACAGGCAACAGAGCATGCACAATGTCGGCACTAGTACAGTGTATATCCACCTTTCGCAGCAATGCAGGCTGCTATTCTCCCATGGAGACGATCGTAGAGATGCTGGATGTAGTCCTGTGGAATGGCTTGCCATGCCATTTCCACCTGGCGCCTCAGTTGGACCAGCGTTCGTGCTGGACGTGCAGACCGCGTGAGACGACGCTTCATCCAGTCCCAAACATGCTCAATGGGGGACAGATCCGGAGATCTTGCTGGCCAGGGTAGTTGACTTACACCTTCTAGAGCACGTTGGGTGGCACGGGATACATGCGGACGTGCATTGTCCTGTTGGAACAGCAAGTTCCCTTGCCGGTCTAGGAATGGTAGAACGATGGGTTCGATGACGGTTTGGATGTACCGTGCACTATTCAGTGTCCCCTCGACGATCACCAGTGGTGTACGGCCAGTGTAGGAGATCGTTCCCCACACCATGATGCCGGGTGTTGGCCCTGTGTACCTCGGTCGTATGCAGTCCTGATTGTGGCGCTCACCTGCACGGCGCCAAACACGCATACGACCATCATTGGCACCAAGGCAGAAGCGACTCTCATCGCTGAAGACGACACGTCTCCATTCGTCCCTCCATTCACGCCTGTCGCGACACCACTGGAGGCGGGCTGCACGATGTTGGGGCGTGAGCGGAAGACGGCCTAACGGTGTGCGGGACCGTAGCCCAGCTTCATGGAGACGGTTGCGAATGGTCCTCGCCGATACCCCCGGAGCAACAGTGTCCCTAATTTGCTGGGAAGTGGCGGTGCGGTCCCCTACGGCACTGCGTAGGATCCTACGGTCTTGGCGTGCATCCGTGCGTCGCTGCGGTCCGGTCCCAGGTCGACGGGCACGTGCACCTTCCGCCGACCACTGGCGACGACATCGATGTACTGTGGAGACCTCACGCGCCACGTGTTGAGCAATTCGGCGGTAATTCCACCCGGCCTCCCGCATGCCCACTATACGCCCTCGCTCAAAGTCCGTCAACTGCACATACGGTTCACGTCCACGCTGTCGCGGCATGCTACCAGTGTTAAAGACTGCGATGGAGCTCCGTATGCCACGGCAAACTGGCTGACACTGACGGCGGCGGTGCACAAATGCTGCGCAGCTAGCGCCATTCGACGGCCAACACCGCGGTTCCTGGTGTGTCCGCTGTGCCGTGCGTGTGATCATTGCTTGTACAGCCCTCTCGCAGTGTCCGGAGCAAGTATGGTGGGTCTGACACACCGGTGTCAATGTGTTCTTTTTTCCATTTCCAGGAGTGTACAACCTCTCACTTGACGAAAGGTCTGTTTCTAAAGACTGTAAATAAGCACAGGTCACACCAGTATTCAAGAAAGGGAATAGGAGTAACCCACTGAATTACAGACCCTTATCACTGACCTCAATTTGCAGTAGGATTTCGGAGTATACTGTGCTCGAGCATTATGAATCACCTTGAAGAAAATGACTTATTGATACATAACCAAAACGGATTCAGAAAATATCGTTCTTGTGCAAGCCACTTTATTCCCATGAAAGAATGAGTGGTGTCGACAAGGGATCTCAGATCGATTCCATATTTCTAGATTTCCAGAAGGCTTTTGATACCGTTCCTCACAAGCGACTATTAATCAAATTGCGTGCATACGGAGTATCGTCTCAGTTGTGTGACTGGATTCGTGATTTCCTCTCAGAGAGGTCACAGTTCGTAGTGACAGACGGTAAATCATCGAGAAGAACAGAAGTGATACCTGGAGTTCTGCAAGGTAGTGTCATAGGCCCTCTGCTGTTCCTGATTTACATTAATTATCTAGGTGATAATCTGAGCAGCCCCCTTAGGTTGTCTGCAGATGGCGCTGCCATGTACCGTCTAGTAAAACCATCAGATGGTCAACTCCAATAACAAAATGATCTAGAGAGATTTTCTGTATGGTGCGAAAAGTGGCAATTGGCACTAAACAAGTGCGAGGTCATGCACATGGGTACTAAAGGAAATCCGATAAAGTTTGGGTATACGATAAATCTCACAAATTTAAGACTGTCAATTCGACTAAATATCTAGGAATTACAATTACGAGCAACTTAAATTGGAAAGACCACTTAGATGGTATTGTGGGGAAGGTGAAACAAAGACTGCGCTTTGTTGGCAGAACACTTAGACGATGCGACAAACCCACTAAAGAGACAGCCTACATTACACTTACACGTCCTCTGCTGGAATATTGCTGCGCGGTATGGGATTCTTACCAGGTAGGATTGACGGAGGACATGGAAAAAGTGCAAAGGACGGCAGATTGTTTCGTATTATCGCGCAATAGGGGTGAGAGTGTCACTGATATGATACGCGAGTTGCGGTGGCAGTCACTGAAACGAAGGCGGTTTACTTTGTGGCGAGATCTATTTACGAAATTTCAGTCACCAAATTTCTCTTCCGAATGCGAAAATATTTTGTTGACACCCATCTACGTAGGGAGAAAATATCATCATAATAAAATAAGAGAAATCAGAGCTCGAATGGAAATATTTAGGTGTTCCTTTCTCCCATGCGCCGTTCGAGAGTGGAATGGTAGAGAAGTAGTATGAAAATGGTTCGATGAACCCTCTGCCAGGCATTTAAGTGTGAATTGCAGAGTAACCATGTAGATGTAGACACCGAACACAGTGGTCTTCCCTCTCGGTAGTGCCACTTGGCCGACCGGAGCCCGGGCTTCTTGCGACGTACATTCTCGTCAGCACCGCCGCCGGTAATCATGTAGAGTGGCTACATTTCTGCCAAGTTTTTGTGAAGTATCGCACAAGGAACGTCCAGCTTCTCGTAACCCTGTTACACGATCTCGTTCAAACTCAATGAGGTGTCATCACCTTGAGGCATTCTGGGCTAACGTCAACGCAAAGATAACTAACACTGACGACCGTTACAGCGTGTATTTAAAGCAAACCTGATTTGCATCCTCATAGTGGCGCTACTGGCGCCACTCTTACGCTACTGGCGTGAAGTTTGATTAGATATCATCCTTTAGTTGTGGAAACAAACGTACCAACTTTTATTTATGTCGCGTAACTCCTTTGTGTTGCGATTTTTTTTACATCAGTGCATGTACTTTACCAACAGACAGAGGATTATTATTGAAAGTTCCTGATAGATTTAAAGCAGCTTGCCCGACCGGAGTTGAACCTGGGTGCTCTATCGACTGAGCTATCCAAGCTGATTCACAAGCCGCACTTAAAACACAGCAGCACATCATTTCTTATTTTTGTCATTCCATGTAATTGTTTTGCTTCATATTTATGAGTATCGTTTAACGCCTAGGCGCATTCCGTTATAAATAAACCACTGTCTAGTCGCATTAAAGCAACCACCTGTCATAAGGCCCGAAGAACCACCTTTTGCAGCGCGGGTCGCTGCGAGACGTACAGGAAGAGAGGCAGTGTGGTTCTGGAAGATACTGACAGGGATGTGGAGCCATGGCGACTCCAATGCTGTGGCCAGCTGCGCTAGATTTCTTGGTTGAGGATCCACAACACGAACAGACCGATCGAGGCAGTCCCACAGATTTTCGATTTGGTTTGAATGCATGGAGTTAGGTGTCTAGGGGATTAAGGTAAACTCATCCTTGTACTCTTCCAACCACCCACGCACACTGCGTACTGTGTGATAAGCTGCACTGTCCTGCTGGTACATGTCATCGTGCCGAGGACTGAAAACTACATGTAGGGGTGGAAGTGGCCACCAAAGATAGATACATACTTGTGTTGATCCATTGTGTCTTTCCGAATGACGAGATCACCCAGGGAATGTCACGAAAAACTCCACGAGACTATTACACTCCCTTCTAGATCTACATCTACATGGTTACTCTGCAACTCACACTTAAGTGCCTGGCAGAGGGTTCATCCAACCATTTTCATACTACTTCTCTACCATTCCAGTCTCGAATGGCGCGTGAGAAAAAGGAACACCTGAATATTTCCGTTCGAGCTCTGATTTCCCTTATTTTATTATGATGATCATTTCTCCTTACGTAGGTGGATGTCAACAAAATATTTATGAATTCGGAAGAGAAAGTTGGTGATTGAAATTTCGTAAATAGATCTCGCCGCAAAGAAAACCGCCTTTGTTTGCCACCCTTACTCTCGCATCATATCAGTGACACTCTCACCTCTGTTGCGCGATAACACGAAACGAGCTTCTCTTCTTTGCCCTTTTTTGATTTCCTTCGTCAATCCTACCTCGTAAGGATCCCATACCGCGCAGCAATATTCCAGCATAGGATGGAAAACTGTAATGTAGGCTGTCTCTTTCGTGGGATTGTCGCATCTTCTAAGTGTTCTGCCAACAAAGCGCAGTCTTTGTTTCGCCTTCCCCACAATATCATCTATGTGGTCTTTCCAATTTAAGTTGGTCGTAATTGTAATTCCCATGTATTTAGTCGAATTGACAGCCATAAGATTTGTGCGATGTATCGTATACCCAAAATTTATCGGATTTCTTTTAGTACCTATGTGGATGACATCGCACTTTTCTTTGTTTAGTGCTAATTGCCACTTTTCGCACTATACAGAAATTCTCTCTAGATCATTCTGTAATTGGAAGTGATCGTCTGATGATTTTACTAGACGGTAAATCACAGCGTCGTCCGCAATCAAAGTGGGCTGCTCAGATTATCACCTAGATCATTTATATAAATCAGGAATAGCGGAACGCCATATATCACTGAATCGTGAATTTACTTTCAAAACCTTTTCTTAAGAATTTATTTCCTGGCGATTGATCAAGAACATTAACACATTTAATCACACTATGTGAGCGTGGAACTAGTTGCCAGTGGGTAACTGATGAGAACAAATTTCTTTCAACAAATGGAAATTTTATTCCTAAAAACCCTTTCTTAAAAAAAAAACAGATTTAAAAATTATGATCAGAAAGCACCCTCTAAATATCAAGTTACAATTTATTCAGAGGCAGAAATAATTTTTTTTTGACAGTATGAGCTTTCGGGCTGAGAAGCTTGCCGCTCCCTTTAACGCGGCCGTAGTCACGACCGCTCACAACAACCTCTGAAATCTGCAAATCTGCAACACACCAGATTACTTTAAACTAAAATTTTTAACAACTCACACAAACACATAAACTATGCACCCCGTAGGAGGGATGGAAATGGTACAAAACACTCACATTAAAAAAAAATTACATGCCACCGAAAGTGCAACTTGTTTTTAAAAGAAAACTCTTACGGTGGAAGGGTGGCAACCTTATACACTAAACCCGGCCTTTGTGGCCGAGCGGTTCTAGGCGCTACAGTCTTGATGTCCTTAGGTTAGTTAGGTTTAAGTAGTTCTAAGTTCTAGGGGACTGATGACCTCAGCAGTAAAATCCCATAGTGCTCAGAGCCATTTGAACCATTTATACACTAAAATGACCATTTAAATAAGAACCCATGAAATGCAGTCCTACATAAAATATACAAACATGCTCTGCATTACACATATACCGCCTCTCAAGATGATAGGCAAGGTATAAACATATTTCAGAAATTCGGCCTTTACACCTTAATCAATAAATTCGTTAACACCGAATCCGACAAACATGACAGAGGCAGCTATTAACGTTCGGCAGAACCGACAGACAGACAGACAGACACTAACTGCCTAACAAATGCGGACGAGAGACAGACGAGCAGGCTGGGGACGAGAGACTGACCAAGAAAACAAGTAGAATTTAACAAGTAATTGAAACAACGTATCTCCAATCACTTAACTTCTAATAAACTGCGATTTCTGGCGAAGACCAGGCGCAGTACCCCAAACGCTCTCCAGAACCATCCGCTGCCAGCCGCTTCAACGGACGCAGGAAGGCGCGCCGATCTCCCGTCTCACGGTGTCGCAGCTCGCACCGGTCAGTCCGATGTCTTGGTTCGACTCCTGTTGTTCTCGTGTCGAGCGCGAAGCCACTACCCCTTTCTATACAGCGCGGCCCACTGGACACACGTGGAGACCTCACATGCGCCGACGCTCAAGGCAGACGTCATCTTGTGTCTCAGTGCGCGGCCGACCAACCGATCGATCCAACCACCAATGACCATTGCTTGAACAAACTCGAGCAGACTGGCGGCCTAGAACATACTAGCAATCCGGACGACCGACAGGCACTGACTGCCCCACACTGACCCGGCTGACCAACTGACCCCTACTGACGAGCTCATAACGCCCCTTAAATACACGTGAACAGGCAACTTTTCCTCTTTCCCATCAGAGGGAGACACCAAAGCTGCGATTGCCACAGCGGCGCCACCGCCAGAAACGAAGGGCGGCTGCTTTACACTACGCGCTGCGGCGCGCTCTTCAAAACAGCAAATTTTACCACGGCTCAATCACTTCTGTTCTAGTCTATGATTTACCGTCTATCACTATGAACTGTGACCTCTCTGAGGGGAAAACACGAATCCAGTCACACAAATGAGACGTTAATCCATATGCACGCTATTTGATTAATAGTCGCTTGTGAGGAACGGTATCAAAAACTCTCTGGAAATCTAGGAATATGGAATCGATCTGAGATCCCTTGTCGACAGCACTCATCACTTCATGGGAATAAAGAGCTATTTTCTGAATCCGTGTTGGCTATGTCTCAATAAGGCATTTTCTTCAAGGTGATTCATAATGTTAGAGTACAGTATATGCTCCAAAATCCTACTGCAAATTGAGGTCAGTGATATGGGTCTGTAAGTCAATGGGTTACTCCTATTTCCCTTCTTGAATGTTGGTGTGACCTGTGCTACTTTCCAGTCTTTATGAACAGGCCTTTCGTCCAGTGAGCGGTTGTATATGATCGCTAAGAGAGGCGCTATTGTGTCTGCATACTCTGAGAGGAACCTGATTGGTATACCATCTGGACCAGAAGACTTGCCTTTCTTTAAGTGATTTGAGTTGTTTCGCACACCTAAAATATCTACTCTTATGTCATTCATGCTAACAGTTCTTGTTTGCTTTCGGATTGTTCATGCCCTAAACGCGATTGGTCACTTGTCCTCGATTATGAACAGCAGTCAGCATGGGTGCATGAATCAGGCGCCAGTTGCAGAGGCCCTTTCGCAGCAACGTTCGCTGAACGGTCGTTGAGGAGACGATGTTGGTAGCTCCTTGGCTCATCTGGGCGGTCATTTGTTCGACAGTTGCACGTATTCGCCCGTACACATCACAGCCGCCGTTCACCTCTATAACCTAAGGCCCGTAGTGCACCACAGTTGCCCAGGCTCGGGTTTTGGGTAGCGCCATTTTGTCATGCACGTGTGACAGGTCAAAAGGAAATTGTATTGTTTGAAGGGTAGTCATGATAGTCTGTTTAGTCTTAACATATTGGCGCAGTGGACGGATGGTAAACCAGATCTATTAATATTTGATATATTTTACTTATGTGTATCCTCTCGAACCAAATGTCGTAGTGTAACAATGCTTACGCGAGGCCGAAATTTGATTCGAGCAGCGAAGGTGCTACTACTGACAGCCTTGGGAGAGCCAGTCCTGACAAAACTCTACCATCTGGCGAGCAAGATGTATGAGACAGGCGAAATACCCTCATTCTTCAAGAAGAATATAATAATTCCAATCCCAAAGAAAGCAGGTGCTGACAGATGTGAAAATTACCGAACAATCAGTTTAATAAGTCGCGGATGCAAAATACTAACGCGAATTCTTTACAGACGAATGGGAAAACTGGTAGAAGCCGACCTGGGAGAAGATCAGTTTGGATTCCGTAGAAATATTGGAACACGTGAGGCAATACTGACCCTACGACTTACCTTAGAAGCTAGATTAAGGAAAGGCAAACCTACGTTTCTACCATTTGAAGACTTAGAGAAACGTTTTGACAATGTTGACTGGAATACTCTCTTTCAAATTCTGAATGTGGCAGGGATAAAATACAGGGAGCGAAAGGTTATTTACAATTTGTACAGAAAGCAGATGGCAGTTATAAGAGTCGAGGGGCATGAAAGGGAAGCAGTGGTTGGCAAGGGAGTGAGACAGGGTTGTAGCCTATCCCCGATGTTATTCAATCTGTATATTGAGCAAGCAGTAAAGGAAACAAAAGAAAAATTCGGGGTAGGTATTAAAATCCGTGGAGACGAAATAAAAATTTCGAGGTTCGCCGATGACATTGTAATTCTGTCAGAGATAGCAAAGGACTTGGAAGAGCAGTTGAACGGAATGGACAGTGTCATGAAAGGAGGGTATAAGATGAACATCAACAAAAGCAAAACGGGGATAATGGAATGTAGTCGAATTAAGTCGGGTGATGCTGAGGGAATTAGATTGGGAAATGAGACACTTAAAGTAGTAAAGGAGTTCTGCTATTTGGGGAGCAAAATAACTGATGATGGTCGAAGTAGAGAGGATATCAAATGTAGACTGGCAATGGCAAGGAAAGCGTTTCTGAAGAAGAGAAATTTGTTAACATCGAGTATAGATTTAAGTGTCAGGAAGTCGTTTCTGAAAGTATTTGTATGGAGCGTAGCCATGTATGGAAGTGAAACATGGACGATAACTAGTTTGGACAAGAAGAGAATAGAAGCTTTCGAAATGTGGTGCTACAGAAGAATGCTGAAGATTAGATGGGTAGATCAGATAACTAATGAGAGGTACTGAATAGGATTGGGGAGAAGAGAAGTTTGTGGCACAACTTGACTAGAAGAAGGGATCGGTTGGTAGGACATGTTCTGAGGCATTAAGGGATCACCGATTTAGCATTGGAGGGCAGCGTGGAGGGTAAAAATCGTAGAGGGAGACCAAGAGATGAATACCGTAAACAGATTCAGAAGGATGTAGTTTGCAGTAGGTACTGGGAGATGAAGAAGCTTGCACAGGATAGAGTAGCATGGAGAGCTGCATCAAACCAGTCTCAGGACTGAAGACCACAACAGCAACAACAACAACAAGGTGCTATCTGCCGTGAGCAGTTCGAGCGGTTCGAGCGGCCGGCTACGATGAGTCGAAAGCCATGTAAAAATTGTATTAATTGCTAAAAGTAGTGATATCGCATTACATTTGTTTGGTAAATTGTTCCTAAATGGCTTAAGATGAGATTAAGTCAGTTGTGGTTGCACTGTTTTTGGGGGAGTGTCAACGTAAAAGAGTTTGTTAAACTGGGTATTCTCAGTACAGGTGAACGTGTGACTGGCCATTGTTAGCTTTATTGATGCTGTTTGCAGTAGAATAGTAACACTTGCAGTATGGAGTTGATTAGGTCTTTTGTGGTATGAATGCGGATTATCCTTCGACTCCGTTTGTGAGTTCTTAGTAAGTGGTAATGTGGTGAATAGTTAAGGTAACAAGGGAGATCTGGCTATTTGACAGTCAGTGGGTAAAAAATATTTTATTGGAAGTGACAGTTCTATGGTGCAGACTATGTGGGAATCACATCTGGTTAATGGGTCGTGAGTGTAAATTGAGATCACATGCCGATCTGAACGGTTCTCTAAATCCGTATTAGTGTTCCAGTTACTCAAACTCATTTATAGTTGAGTGTTGCAATAATTGTTTGGTGTAGGAATTTGATCGAGTGTTCGATGAGGAAACAGTGTGCTGCGTTATTGTTGTACAAAATTAATTTATCTTTGCTGTGTGTAACAGGAACTCTTTTACCGACGACTGGTACTTCGCAGGCACTAACGAACTTCGCAACATGTTAGCTGATTTGTCGTACAGTGTTAATTTCCCCCTCTCATGCCGAGATTTTACCTCAGAAGTCGATTAATAATTATTTAGAACCGTTTACTCGTGCACGTCAAGGCTTTACCATTACTTAAATTTTTTTGTGTGACGAACGACTTTTAAAGTAGGAGAAAATAGTGGATCACGATCAGCTAGTATTTGAAGAGGCATAAATTTGCTCCAATTGTTTAAGTGGTATAGCACGAAGTAATAGTGCCACGTAGGTTTTCGGTTTATATTTTTTTGGGTTTCTTTCCTGTACGTGAAAGTTTAATAAAGAAAAGGTGCCTTAAATTGAATTAAAGAAGTTCCGATTCTTAGTTTCAATAAAGAATTGAAATTACCTCCACAATAGAAAGGAATAGTAGAAGATATTTTCCCCGTCAAGAAAACCAAGGGAATTATTTGAAGTGAGACAATAAAATTAATTAAAGGAAATATCACTGAAAATCATCCGGCAGAGATGTTCTTTGATGCATATATTTGACTGTATGAAGTATGAAAAATTCAAAGATTTTTTAGTTTAACGTCACGTCTGAAATAATATTGTCAGAAGAAATTTCTGACTGAAGCCACGAAATATTCAAATCAGTTTATTTGTATTAACGACGGACGATACAAAGAGAATAATCCTGAACGATTCATCTGGAGGAGAATTAAGTACACGTGTAGGAAAGACATTAATATTATTACGTAAAACAAAGCAGAAACAATTTGTAGCGAAAAAAATGGTATCCCAGACTGAGCAACCAGTTATATCTCTTGATCTTAATTTGTCGACAGACATAATTTATGTAAATGCAGGTTACTGCAATAAGCCTGCATGGCGAGTAATTAGTTATTTACACGATATACCAGATAATAACGAATCATCGTAGGTAGAAGGTGATTGCTAGCTTTGTAATCTGTTATAAAACGTATTCTTGTTTCACGTCACCTTAAAGAAGGCAACGATGATACGAATGAGTCAACTGTGCAGGTAGACGCACTTTCTGATTGCTATTATTTAAGAAGGTTTATTTATTAAGAAGGTAGCTTATGATAAGGAAATTTATTGAGATTCTTAATATTTTATAGACAACTGCAGATACTTACTGTGAGATTTACGACGTGATAATACCGAAGGTGTCGTGCTGGAAGCCTTGTTCTCTACATGCAAATAATTCAGTTTAATTGGTGGGTATTATAAGACTATACGTTACGTGTGTAAAGTCATAATAGTAGCGTAATCACTGATGTCCAAACTCGAGATTTTACAGGTGCAAACAAGGTCTGCGAAATACTGTTATCTCTGATCACTGTCGATTCAGTTGCGAGTGCTTAAATAATTATTTATACAACTTTAATAGCTTAATAAGTAAAATCATCTTGAGCTGATTATAGGTGATATTCCTTGTAAGAAGCTTATACTGGTATGAAGCTTGTGTAATTAACCATTATTTACAGTTAATTGATAGCCGAATGCCACTCCGTGTAAATTAGACAAGAAATTGCTTACCGGCTAAGACCTGCTCCTTTGTTACAGCACAAGAAACATTTGGCCGCTACAGTATACCAGAGTGGTTGGATAAGTCTTGTAAAAAAGTAAGAAAAATGTTTGTTTAGTAAATGACTCCTTTGAGGGAAAAATAAACTTGGTCCACCGATGTTCCAGATTATTCATTTCATCGGAAAAATAGGTTCTGTTAGACTCTGCAAAATACTTGTTAGCTGAAACTATCACCTTATCAACTGATGAAAATTTCTTCCCAGGAAGCCAAACTTTCAAGTTAGGGAACAGAAGAAGTCAGTTAGGACAAAATCTGGTGAAGAATGTGGATGGGGATTCAATCAAAAGCCCAGTTAATGCACTTTCGCCACTGTTATCGCTGATATATGGGATGGTGCATTATCCTGGTGAAGGACCATTAATTTGGTGCCAACCTTCGTCTTTTTTCAGCCAACGCAAGTTTCAAACGATCCTACAATGAATCATAATAGGGTCCATTTATTGTTCTGCTCTTTTCCAAGTAATCTATGAGGATTATTCCTTGGGAATCCCAAAAGACAGTAGCCATCACTTTAATAGCTAATAAAATGGCATTTACCTTCTTCGGTGCACTTTCGCCACCCTTTGTCCGTTGTTTTGACTACTGTTTCGACTTTGGTGCGTAATTATGGATTCAGTTTTGATCGAAAGTTCCAAATTGACGCAAAAACTCTTGAGAATTGGGATTAAACGTCGCCAGTCATTGTGATGAAATGTTGTGCTGGATGTGATTAGGTCGACTGTGAGAACTCGTGGCACCCACCTAGCACATAGCTTCATCGTAGCCAATTCTCCTGTGCAGGATATTGTGCACTTGCTCAGCTGAGATAGCTACAGCCTCGGAATCTCACACATTTTAATTCAGTTGTCTGCATGGATTTTTTCAGTGATTTGTTGTAACCACAATTGAACGACCAGAGCGAGCTTTGTCTTCGGTACTTGTCCGACCACGTTTAAATTCATTAATCCTAAAGTAAATGTTTTCAGTGATGGTGCAGAGTCAGCCTGAACTTCATTCAGTACTGATTTGTTCGGCAGTCCAGCTCTTCAAATAAAAATGTCTACTAACAGCACAAATTCTGTTTTCTCCGTTTTCAATCGCACTGACCAACTCAGACGGATGTAAACAATGAACTGTACGGTGTACATTGTTGAAACTGTGCGATCTTTGTTATAATAAAGCTTACCAACCATGAAGGTGCAACGAAAATGGAACATTTTTCGTGGAAATTTACCAGACTTAACAAACCACCCTCGTATTTCTATTTTCAGTTGAGCACAGGAATAACGTTGCCTGCCAACATTGTCACTTCCTGCACACAGGAAATAGCAACAGTTTACTATGCAGATACTTAAGGATTGTTCTATTACAGTGCACACGGTGTACTTTATCCAAGGAGGGACGACAAAATTTGCAAATTTACGTGTTTCGGAAATCAACCCAACCTCCCGAAACGATTTATACAGGGTGGTCCATTGAAGTGACTGGGCCAAATATCTCACGAAACAAGCGTCAAAGTACGAAACTTGTCTAGATTGAAGAGGGAAACCAGATGGCGCTATGGTTGGCCGGCTAGATGGCGCTGCCATTGGTCAAACGGATATCAACTGCGTTTTTTAAAATAGGAACCCTCATTTTTTATTACATATTCATCTAGTTTGTAAAGAAATATGAATGTTTTAGTTGGACCACTTTTTTCGCTTTGTGATAGATGGCGCTGTAATAGTCACAAACGTAAAAGTACGTGGTATCACGTAACATTCCGCCAGTGCGGACGGTATTTGCTTCGTGATACATTACTCGTGTTAAAACGGACCGTTTACCAATTGTGGAAAAGGTCGATATCGTGTTGATGTATGGCTATTGTGATCAAAATGCCCAGCGAGCGTGTGCTATATATGCTGCTCGGTATCCTGGACGCATCCAAGTGTCCGGACCGTTCGCCGGATAGTTACGTTGTTTAAGGAAACAGGAAGTGTTCAGCCACATGTGAAACGTCAACCACGACCTGCAAACCAGCAACAAATGATGATGCGCAAGTAGGTATTTCCGCTGCTGTCCCGGCTAATCTGCGCATCAGTAGCAGACAAATTGCGCAAGAATCGGTGCTGAGAATGCTACATCGACATCGATTGCACCCTTACAATATTTCTATGTACCGGGAATCGCACGGCGACACTTTGAACGTCTTGTACAGTTCTACCACTGGACACAAGAGAAATGCACTATTGGGTAACGGAAAAATCCACGATGGCGACAAGTGGAACATCACCGACCTTGGCAGGTTAATGTATGGTGCGGCATTATGGGAGGAAGGATAATTGGCCCCCATTTTATCGATGGCAATCTAAATGGTGCAATGTATGCTGATTTCCTACGTAATGTTCTACCGATGTTACCACAAGATGTTTCACTGTATGACAGAATGGCGATGTACTTCCAACATGATGGATGTCCGGCACATAGCTCGCGTGCAGTTCAAGCGGTATTGAATAGCATATTTCATGACAGGTGGATTGGTCATCGAAACACTGTGGTGTCACCGCCAGACACCACACTTGCTAGGTGGTAGCCTTTAAATCGGCCGCGGTGCATTAGTATACGTCGGACCCGCGTGTCGCCACTGTCAGTGATTGCAGACCGAGCGCCACCACACGGCAGGTCTAGAGAGACTTACTAGCACTCGTCCAGTTGTACAGTCGACGTTCATAGCATTGGGTCACTGACAAATACGCCCTCATTTGCCGAGACGATAGTTAGCATAGCCTTCAGCTACGTCATTTGCTACTACCTAGCAAGGCGCCATTACCAGTGTATATTGAAATGGAAATTATGTACAGTCAAGAGAGATGTACACCGATTGTGGATTAAAGTTAAGTATTATATCAACTACGTACTTTATTTGCTACTATTAATTCCCTTAACTGTTCCAGACCTCGCGCCAGCCAGCGTGAGCTTAAGCGCGTGCCTCTCGGCTTCCTCTCATTGTTACTTGGCTGTCTTGCACCGTACCTTGGTCCGCACGTTCACCGGATCTGACGTCCCCGGATTTCTTTCTGTGGGGAAAGTTGAAGGATATTTGCTATCGTGATCCACCGACAACGCCTGACAACATGCGTCAGCGCATTTTCAATGCATGTGCGAACATTACGGAAGGCGAACTACTCTCTGTTGAGAGGAATGTCGTTACAGGTATTGCCAAATGCATTGAGGTTGACGGACATAATTTTGAGCATTTATTGCATCAATGTGGTATTTAAAGGCAGTCACGTTGTAACAAAAAAATGGTTCGAATGGCTCTGAGCACTATGGGACTTAACATCTGAGGTCATCAGTCCCCTAGAACTTAGAACTACTTAAACCTAACTAACCTAAGGACATCACACACACCCATGCCCGAGGCGGGATTCGAACCTGCGACCGTAGCGGTCGCGCAGTTCCAGACTGAAGCGCCTAGAACCGCTCGGCCACACCGGCCGGCTTCACGCTCTAACAGCATGCGTTCTCAGAAATGATAAGTTCACAGAGGTACATGTATCACATCGGAACAACCGAAATAAAATGTTCAAACGTGCCTACGTTCTGTATTTTAATTTAAAAAAACCTACCTGTTACCAACTGTTCGTCTAAAATTATGAACCATATGATTGTGACTATTACAGTGCCATCTATCACAAAGCGAAAAGTGGTCCAACTACAACATTCATATATCTTTACGTACTACACGAATATGTAATAAAAATGAGGGTTCCTATAAAAAAACGCAGTTGACATCGGTTTGACCTATGGCAGCGCCATTTTGCGGGCCAACCATAGCGCCATATGGTTTCCCCCCCTCAAGCTAGACAAGTTTTGTTCTTTGTAATTTTTTCGTTTGACGCTCATTTCGTGAGATATTTGGCCCGGTCACGATCAATGGACCACCCTCTATACACTGCTAATTCTGACACCTGCTGTCTGTGAGTGGTTATTGCACATTCACGCTCACGTAGAATATAGGCATGTGATTAGATCGTGTATGCTACGAGTGAAACATTGGATTTTAGAATACAAAAGCATGGAAAATTTGCAGACAATCAGGTGGTCCTGGTACGAAGTTCTAATACATTCAATACAGAAGATTCTAAAATGTGCACTGCTCCTTGTTTACATAGGTGGACTGCTATTCCTCTTCTCCGACTACATTAAGCTGTGTCCATTTTGTTAGATATTATACGAGCTCGCTGATCATCATCATCATCATCATCATCATCATCATCATCATCATTTAAGAGTGATTATGCCTTTCAGCGTTCAGTCTGGAGCATAGCCCCCTTATAAAATTCCTCCATGATCCCCTATTCAGTGCTAACATTGGTGCCTCTTCTGATGTTGAACATATTACTTCGAAATCATTCTTAACCGAATCCAGGTATCTTCTCCTTGGTCTGCCCCGACTCCTCCTACCCTCTACTGCTGAACCCATGAGTCTCTTGGGTAACCTTGCTTCTCCCATGCGTGTAACATGACCCCACCATCTAAGCCTGTTCGCCCTGACTGCTACATCTACAGAGTTCATTCCCAGTTTTTCTTTGATTTCCTCATTGTGGACACCCTCCTGCCATTGTTCCCATCTACTAGTACCTGCAATCATCCTAGCTACTTTCATATCCGTAACCTCAACCTTGTTGATAAGGTAACCTGAATCCACCCAGCTTTCGCTCCCATGCAACAAAGTTGGTCGAAAGATTGAACGGTGCACTGATAACTTGGTCTTAGTACTGACCTCCTTCTTGCAGAAGAGAGTAGATCGTAACTGAGCGCTCACTGCATTAGCTTTGCTACACCTCGCTTCCAGTTCTTTCACTACGTTGCCATCCTGTGAGAATATGCATCCTAAGTACTTGAAACCGTCCACCTGTTCTAACTTTGTTCCTCCTATTTGACAATTAGTTTATATTTCTTTCCCATTGACATTACTTTCGTTTTGGAGATGCTAATCTTCGTACCATAGTCCTTATATTTCTGGTCTATCTCTGAAATATTACTTTGCAAACTTTCAATCGAATCTGCCATCACAACTAGGTCATCCGCATGTGCAAGACTGCTTATTTTGTGTTCACATATCTTAATCTCACCCAGCCAGTCTCTTGTTTTCAACATATGATCCATAAATAATATGAACAACAGTGGAGACTCTAACTGCTGCCTGACTGTCCATGTAAAGACCTTTAAATGCTTGCAAAAGTTTGCCTCCTATTCCATAATCTCGTAGAACAGACAATAGATAGAACTACAAAACATATTCCCATTAGTCACAGTAGATTTTGCCTCCGAAAGCTGTTTATGTTCAGCGGAGCATCGAACAAGACATTATATCTTGCTCCTTACTTGAAACAGTATTACAAGAGACAATATGCTGCATATCTTGGTGTGCGTAAGTTACAATAGTCGCTTAGGACACTTGCATTAAGGTTTGGGTAAGCAACGTGAGTAGACGATGTAATTTTAGTTAATACTGTCGTGCGTGTAGTATAAGCAGATCTCAGTTTTCCTCGTTCCAGTCTCCTACCCAACAGCCTTCTGAACATCATTGAAACAAGAGGAAGAAAGTAGCTGTTGTAATCAGTGTACAAGCTTTAAAAAAAGAAGTATAACATGATGAAATCCAAATTCTACTTTTTTCCTTCATTTAAACCGAGGAAACTGAAAAACCAGGAAGTTTTAACGAACGTTCGGTGACTGAAATATATTACAGAGAATCCTATTCATTAACAACGAATAGAAAAACTGTCAACTTATGGGTAGTGATTGCCATAAAGGAGAAGCAGTTCAAGTTCTACGCTCCGTTCCCTCTCCTCTTAATGTGGTGCAATACTGCGTGTTTATGCTCATCTAAATGACGTGCTGGCTAATTGCCCTAAATACTGCAACACATATTAACCAGAAGCAACTAAGTCTGCAAATTACGAGGACAGGGTGATGTTCGTATATAATTTACTGTGATGTCGTCATGTACGGTTTCCCAGCAGGGACATCGAATGAGATGAGACTAGTAATACTCATGTTGACTCTGTTGGCGAGTATTACATATGTTATCTTCCGCCGCGCGCGCGCCTCTGTGTGTGTGCGTGTGTGTGTGTGTGTGTGTGTGTGTGTGTGTGGGTGTGGGTGGGCGGGTGGGTGGGTGAGTGTGTATGCAAGAGAGAGAGAGAGAGAGAGAGAGAGAGAGAGAGAGAGAGAGAATGAGTATAGAAGAGACAAAGAGCTGATGAGAGGGGGGGAGGGGGGCGTGGAGACAGGGAGTTTCCGACTAGATTATTCTGTTGAATGCTGAGCTGCACGAAAATTAGGTTATGAAATAACGATGCTGTGCCGAGAGAAAATAAAACTCTGGGTGCAGTCCGCGCCAGTGGCTCATCATTTAAGACCGTTACACCCAGACGGGTTCTGATTAGCGCAACAGCCGAGCCTTTTTAGCACAGTTCGGTCTGTCGTATATTGTGAACGATGGTTTGAACCCTTCTCGGATTTCTAGGTAACATGGATTTGTTCGTGATGTACCGTACTGCGACCCAGCCAATAGTACCAGCTCACAGGCCGTAGCTGTCAGAGACAAATTAACTCTTCAGTCAGCTCTTTTTCGTTCGGTTCACTCGCAGTGCCGAATGGGATATTGTATGCTCTCGTCTGGAACGGCCGCAGGGGGCTACAGAAGTATTAAACCAAAGAAGACTATAAACGAAGAGCTCCGCGAGATAATTTCGGATTAACATGCAGTTGTCATTTAGTATAAAACAGACCAAGAACTATTACCACCACAGAAAGGGAACGAGCTGTTCGCATTACTGAGCAACTATTTCGTGTATGGCGCATTTGTAAGGCGTAAAAGTAATTTCGTGGGTACGGCAATGGAGTGTTACAGCGCCGTTACTGTTCGCTATATCCAGAGCGCTGCAAATAGAGGGTGACACAGAAAAACGGTAGCTTTTGAAACACCCAATAAAAAGAGAAAAAAACCAACAAAATATTCTACTGAAAGCAACTGAAACATCACAACTTGGCTTTTAAAATCACAGTAACCCAAATGAAGATTGATTGAAAATTACGTCCTGCAGATGGTGTCGTCCTGGACGTATGCATTCTTGGAATAAGCTCTTGAGGTGCCTGACTGAGTGCTGCAGTATCTCACCTGGGATTCCACGAATTTCGGCTTGAATTCTCTATTTCAGTTCATCCATTGTTCGTGGCCGAGTCGTGTGGACTCGACTCTTAACGTAGCCACACGAGAGAAAATCACAAACGGACAAATACCGTGATCTAAGTGGCCAGGCAGTATTGAGATGACACTGTTACCGAACACTTCTCCCACTGTTAGCATTGGTTGCTTTGCGCCGTCACATTTGCTGCTGAAACCAGGTTTCTTGATGTTGTGGAATACTGTTGAAACAAAGACTGCAACATTTCAACATACCGATCCTAAGTGAAAGTCACCACGATACGCCCTTTATTTTCGAGAAAAAAAAAATGGTTCAAATGGCTCTGAGCACTATGGGACTTAACTTCTGAGGTCATCAGTCCCCTAGAACTTAGAACTACTTAAACCTAACTAACCTAAGGACACCACACACATCCATGCTCGAGGCAGGATTCGAACCTGCTACCGTATCGGTCCCTCGGATCCAGATTATAGCGCCTAGAACCGCTCGACCACCCCGGCCGGCTTTCGGAAAAGTAAGGTGCGACGACCCCGTATGACGAAACTGCGCACGATGCTGTCACCTTGCTGACGTGTAAAGGGCGACCAGGAACTTAATTTAAGGTTGCTGTCTGCCCAGTAACGGAAGTTTAGCTTATCAACGTAACCTGCCAAGTGAAAATGGGCCTCATCTGACATACACTTTTTTTTTTTATCATCAGTCTACTGACTGGTTTGATGCGGCCCGACACGAATTCCTTCCCTGTGCTAACCTCTTCATCTCACAGTAGCACTTGCAGCCTACGTCCTCAATTATTTGCTTGACGTATTCCAATCTCTGTCTTCCTCTACAGTTTTTGCCCTCTACAGCTCCCTCTAGTACCATGGAAGTCATTCCCTCATATCTTAGCAGATGTCCTATCACCCTGTCCCTTCTCCTTACCAGTGTTCTCCACATATTCCTTTCCTCTCCGATTCTGCGTAGAACTTCCTCATTCCTTACCTTATCAGTCCACCTAATTTTCAACATTCGTCTATAGCACCACATTTCAAATGCTTCGATTCTCTTCTGTTCCGGTTTTCCCACAGTCCATGTTTCACTACCATACAATGCTGTACTCCATACGTACATCCTCAGAAATTTGTTCCTCAAATTAATTCCGGTATTTGATATTAGTAGACTTCTCTTGGCCAGAAATGCCTTTTTTACCATAGCGAGTCTGCTTTTGATGTCCTCCTTGCTCCGTCCGTCATTGGTTATTTTACTGCCTAGGTAGCAGAATTCCTTAACTTCATTGACTTCGTGACCATCAATCCTGATGTTAGGTTTCTCGCTGTTCTCATTTCTACTACTTCTCATTACCTTCGTCTTTCTCCGATTTACTCTCAAACCATACTGTGTACTCATTAGACTGTTCATTCCGTTCAGCAGATCATTTAATTCTTCTTCACTTTCACTGAGGATAGCAATGTCATCAGCGAATCGTATCATTGATATCCTTTCACCTTGTGTTTTAATTCCACTCCTGAACCTTTCTTTTATTTCCATCATTGCTTCCTCGATGTACAGATTGAAGAGTAGGGGCGAAAGGCTACAGCCTTGTCTTACACCCTTCTTAATACGAGCACTTCGTTCTTGATCGTCCACTCTTATTATTCCCTCTTGGTTGTTGTACATATTGTATATGACCCCTCTCTCCCTATAGCTTACCCCTACGTTTTTCAGAATCTCAAACAGCTTACACCATTTTATATTGTCGAACGCTTTTTCCAGGTCGACAAATCCTATGAAAGTGTCTTGAGTTTTCTTTAGCCTTGCTTCCATTATTAGCCGTAACGTCAGAATTGCCTCTCTCGTCCCTTTACTTTTTCTAAAGCCAAACTGATCGTCACCTAGCGCATTCTCAATTTTCTTTTCCATTCTTCTGTATATTATTCTTGTAAGCAGGTTCGATGCATGAGCTGTTAAGCTGATTGTGCGATAATTCTCGCACTTGTCAGCTTTTGCCGTCTTCGGAATTGTGTGGATGATGCTTTTCCGAAAGTCAGATGGTATATCGCCAGACTCATATATTCTACACACCAACGTGAATAGTCGTTTTGTTGCCACTTCCCCCAATGATTTTAGAAATTCTGATGGAATGTTATCTATCCCTTCTGCCTTATTTGACCGTAAGTCCTCCAAAGCTCTTTTAAATTCCGATTCTAATACTGGATCCCCTATCTCTTCTAAATCGACTCCTGTTTCTTCTTCTATCACATCAGACAAATCTTCACCCTCATAGAGACTTTCAATGTATTCTTTCCACCTATCTGCTCTCTCCTCTGCATTTAACAGTGGAATTCCCGTTGCACTCTTAATGTTACCACCGTTGCTTTTAATGTCACCAAAGGTTGTTTTGACTTTCCTGTATGCTGAGTCTGTCCTTCCAACAATCATATCTTTTTCGATATCTTCACATTTTTCCTGCAGCCATTTCGCCTTAGCTTCCCTGTACTTCCTATTTATTTCATTCCTCAGCGACTTGTATTTATGTATTCCTGATTTTCCCGGAACATGTTTGTACTTCCTCCTTTCATCAATCAACTGAAGTATTTCTTCTGTTACCCATACACAGCGGTCCAGAAATTCATTATCCTCTTTGATGTTTGTCATAATTTTCTGACAGACTTGTAATCACAGCTGGTAATCATTCTCCTTCAGCTGTTGCGCTATCTGCAGCTTGTACGGGTGGAATATTGTGTGCTTCCTGCCGCCGTTGGATACGTAGCTGCCAGCAGCAAGTCATCTACTCCTAGCTCACTTATTTGTTACGTAGTTTCGTATAGGAGGTGTAATTTCGAGTTTTAGTTACTGTAATCGTAAATTCAGGCAGATTGTAGCGCAGTCGTTAGGCATTTGTACACGTTAGTTCATACATTCTTTGCGTGTTTCCCTTGCGTTATCTAGGCATGGACTCGTGTTTCAGTAACTGTTGTTCAACAGCAATTAGAATGGACAGGGACTATGATTGCTGTGTTCGGATGAGGGATGAGTTGGCATCCTTTCGCTCACAGCTGCAGGCGGCGCTGACTTCAGTCGTGCAGCTTGAGGCTGTTGCCAATGGGCACCACTGTGGGAAGCCAGACTTGGGTATCACGGGGATGTCAGCCTCGTCCTGTCTGTCCCCAGATCGGTCTGCCACTGTGGTTGCTCCGGTTGCTGCTCACAGTGGGGCTGAGCCCTCGCCTGTGGTTGATTGGGAGGTCGTTCCAAGGCGTAGCAGGCAGCGAAAGACGTCCCCAGAGGCTGATAAGAAAGCCTCCCCGGTGCGTCTGAAAAACAGGTTTCAGGTGCTGTCTCTGGCTGAGCCAGATGCAGCAGCCTGCCCTGTTTCAGAGGATGATTCTCAGCCTTCAAGGTCTGGGCAATCGCAGAGGGTGGGCGTATTGGTAGTTGGGAGCTCCAATGTCAGGCGCATAATGGGGCCCTTAGGGATATGGCGGCTAAGGAGGGGAAGAAATCCAGTGTGCGCTCCGTGTGCATTCCGGGTGGAGTCATTCCTGAGTCCTTCCAGATGCCATGAAGAGCGCAGAGTGCAGCCAGCTGCAGGTGGTGGCACATGTCGGCACTAATGACGTGTGTCGCTTTGGATCTGAGGAAATTCTCTCTGGATTCCAGCGGCTATCTGCTTTGGTGAAGGCTGCCGGTCTTGCTTACGAGATGAAGGCAGAGCTCACCATCTGCAGCATCGTTGACAGAACCGACTGCGGACCTTTGGTGCAGAGCCGGGTGGAGGGTCTGAATCAGAGGCTCAAACGGTTTTGCGACCGTGTTGGCTGCAGATTCCTTTAATTTGCGCCATAGGGTGGTGAGGTATCGGGTTCCACTGAATAGGTCAGGAGTTCACTACACTCAGCTGGCGGATACACTGGTAGCGGAGGCTGTGTGGCGTGGACTGGGCGATTTTTTAGGTTATAAGGCCTCGGGAAAGTATGGGGTGTGCCGCAATCTCAAAGGGTGCATGGCAAGTACAGGACGTGCTTGGATCAAGGAACAGTCGGAATTGTAGTTGTAAATTGTTGTAGTTGTGCTGGGAAAGTCGCTGAGTTTCAAGCGCTAATAGAAAGCACCGAAGCTAAAATCGTTATAGGTACAGAAAGCTGGCTAAAGCCTGAAATAAGTTCTGCGGAAATTTTTACAAAGTCTCAGACGGTGTCCAGGAAAGATAGATTAGGCAGAATTGGCGGTGGAGTGTTTGTGTCGGTCAGTAGTGGTTTATCCTGTAGTGAAGTCGAAGTAGATATTCCGTGCGAATTGGTATGGGTGGAGGTTATACTTAACAGCCGAACTAAGTTAATAATTGGCTCTTTCTACCGACCCCCAGACTCCGATGATATAGTTGCTGAACAGTTCAGAGAAAATTTGAGTCTTGTAACAAATAAATACCCCACTCATACGGTTATAGTTGGTGGGGACTTCAACCTTCCCTCAATATGTTGGCAAAAATGCTTGTTCAAAACCGGTGGTAGGCAGAAAACATCTTCCGAGATTGTCCTAAATGCTTTCTCCGAAAATTATTTCGAGCAGTTAGTCCACGAACCCACGCGAATTGTAAATGGTTGCGAAAACACACTTGACCTCTTAGCCACGAACAATCCAGAGCCAATAGAGAGCATCATGACTGATACAGGGATTAGTGATCACAAGGTCGTTATAGCTAGGTACAATACCGTTTCTTCCAAATCCACCAGAAACAAACGCAAAATAATTTTATTTAAAAAAGCGGATAAAGTGTCACTAGAAGCCTTCCTAAGAGACAATCTCCATTCCTTCCGGACTGACTATGCAAATGTAGACGAGATGTGGCTCAAATTCAAAGATATAGTAGCAACAGAAATTGAGAGATTCATACCTCATAAATTGGTAAGAGATGGAACTGATCCCCCATGGTACACAAAACAGGTCCGAACGCTGTTGCAGAGGCAACGGAAAAATCATGCGAAGTTCAGAAGGACGCGAAATCCCGAAGATTGGCTAAGATTTACAGACGCGCGAAATTTGGCACGGACTTCAATGCGAGATACCTCTAATAGGTTCCACAACGAAACATTGTCTAGAAATTTGGTAGAAAATCCGAAGAAATTCTGGTCGTATGTAAAGTACACAAGCGGCAAGACGCAGTCAATACCTTCGCTGCGCAGTGCCGATGGTACTGTTACCGACGGCTGTGCCGCTAAAGCGGAGTTATTGAAGGTAGTTTTCCGAAATTCCTTCACCAGGGAAGACGATTGGAACATACCGGAATTTGAAACACGAACAGCTGCTAGCATGAGTTTCTTAGAAGTACATACCTTAGGGGTTGCGAAGCAACTCAAATCGCTTGATACGGGCAAGTCTTCAGGTCCAGATTGTATTCCGACTAGGTTCCTTTCAGATTACGCTGATACAATAGCTCCCTACTTAGCAATCATATACAACCGCTCGCTCACCGATAGATCTGTACCTGCAGATTGGAAAATTGCGCAGGTAGCACCAGTGTTTAAGAAGGGTAGTAGGAGTAATCCATCGAACTACAGACCTATATCATTGACGTCAGTTGCAGTAGGGTTTTGGAGCATATACTGTATTCAAACATTATGAATCACCTCGAAGGGAACGATCTATTGATACGTAATCAGCATACTTTCAGAAAACATCGTTCATGTGCAACGCAGCTAGCTCTTTATTCGCACGAAGTAATGGCCGCTATCGACAGGGGATCTCAAGCTGATTCCGTATTTCTAGATTTCCGGAAAGCTTTTGACACCGTTCCTCACAAGCGACTTCTAATCAAGCTGCGGGCCTAGGGGGTATCGTCTCAGTTGTGAGACTGGATTCGTGATTTCCTGTCAGGAGGTCGCAGTTCGTAGTAATAGACGGCAAATCATCGAGTAAAACTGAAGTGATATCAGGTGTTCCCCAGGGAAGCGTCCTGGGACCTCTGCTGTTCCTGATCTATACAGGGTGTTACAAAAAGGTACTGCCAAACTTTCAGGAAACATTCCTCACACACAAAGAAAGAAAATATGTTATGTGAACATGTGTCCGGAAACGCTTCCTTTCCATGTTAGAGCTCATTTTATTACTTCTCTTCAAATCACATTAATCATGGAATGGAAACACACAGCAACAGAACGTACCAGCGTGACTTCAAACACTTTGTTACAGGAAATGTTCTAAATGTCCTCCGTTAGCGAGGATACATGCATCCACCCTCCGTCGCATGGAATCGCTGATGCAGCTCTGGAGAATGGCGTATTGTATCACAGCCGTCCACAATACGAGCACGAAGAGTCTCTACATTTGGTACCGGTATTGCGTGTACAAGAGCTTTCAAATGCCCCCATAAATGAAAGTCAAGAGGGTTGAGGTCAGGAGAGCGTGGAGGCCATGGAATTGGTCCGCCTCTACCAATCCATCGCTCACCGAATCTGTTGTTGAGAAGCGTACGAAAACTTCGACTGAAATGTGCAGGAGCTCCATCGTGCATGAACCACATGTTGTGTCGTACTTGTAAAGGCACATGTTCTAGCAGTACAGGTAGAGTATCCCGTATGAAATCATGATAACGTGCTCCATTGAGCATAGGTGGAAGTACATACTGACGAAACTAAAATGAGCTCTGACATGGAAATTAAGCGTTTCCGGACACATGTCCACATAACATCTTTTCTTTATTTGTGTGTGAGGAATGTTTCCTGAAAGTTTGGCCGTACCTTTTTGTAACACCCTGTATAAATGACCTGGGTGACAATCTGAGCAGTTCTCTTAGGTTGTTCGCAGATGATGTTGTAATTTACCGTCTAGTAAGGTCATCCGAAAACCAGTGTCAGTTGCAAAGCGATTTAGAAAAGATTGTTGTATGGCGTGGCAGGTGGCAGTTGACGCTAAATAACGAAAAGTGTGAGGTGATCCACATGAGTTCCAAAAGAATTCCGTTGGAATTCGATTACTCGATGAATAGTACAATTCTGGTTGGTTGGTTGGTTTTTTTGGGGAAGGAGACCAGACAGCGTGGTCATCGGTCTCATCGGATTGGGGAAGGATGGGGAAGGAAGTCGGCCGTGCCCTTTCAGAGGAACCATCCCGGCATTTGCCTGGAGTGATTTAGGGAAATCACGGAAAACCTAAATCAGGATGGCCGGACGCGGGATTGAACCGTCGTCCTCCCGAATGCGAGTCCAGTGTCTTACCACTGCGCCACCTCGCTCGGTCAGTACAATTCTCAAGGCTGTCAATTCAACTAAGTACCTCGGCGTAAAAATTACGAACAAATTCAGTTGGAAAGACCACATAGATAATATTGTGGGGAAGGCGAGCCAAAGGTTGCGTTTCATTGGCAGGACACTTGGAAGATGCAACAAGTCCACTAAAGAGACAGCTTACACTACACTCGTTCGTCCTCTGTTAGAATATTGCTGCGCGGTGTGGGATCCTTACCAGGTGGGATTGACGGAGGACATCGAAAGGGTGCAAAAAAGGGCAGCTCGTTTTGTATTATCACGTAATAGGGGAGAGAGTGTGGCAGATATGATACGCGAGTTGGGATGGAAGTCATTAAAGCAAAGACCTTTTTCGTCGCGGCGAGATCTATTTACGAAGTTTCAGTCACCAACTTTCTCTTCCGAATGCGAAAATATTTTGTTGAGCCCAACCTACATGGGTAGGAATGATCATCAAAATAAAATAAGAAAAATCAGAGCTCGAACAGAAAGGTTTAGGTGTTCGTTTTTCCCGCGCGCTGTTCGGGAGTGGAACGGTAGGGAGATAGTATGATTGTGGTTCGATGAAACCTCTGCCAAGCACTTAAATGTGAATTGCAGAGTAATCATGTAGATCTAGATGTAGATGTATATTAAATGAGATCGGAGAATTCGGCGAACACTTAGTAGGCACACACTCCTCGCACTTGCTCGCTTACGACCTGAATTCCGTGGGGTTCGCGAGACTAAAACGCGCACATCTTCGATATTCTGTGAAGTTCAAGCCCTGTCAGGTTCTCTTTAAGAGAAGATCCAGTCTCTTCAAAATTTTTAACCCTAGTTTTTATCGCGCGTGTCGAAGAAACTCCACCACTATGTCGTAAGTTGAAAAAACGTCGAATCTCGCTCTCTGCACTTTCCAAACTGTCGCTTTTGTAAAACATTCAAAAATGTTGGCCGTTCTACTAATTTATGATTTGTAAAATGGTGAGACTGTTTACAGCTTTAGAGCCCTGTTCCGCAGTGCTGCCAACTGTATACCATTGCCGCTACGCATTTCAAAAGTTCCCGTTTTTCTGTGTCATATTGTACATCCAAAACAAGTACGTACTATTTTTCGCCGAGTTTTAGCCAACAACAGGGAGAATTTTGTGACGCAAGCAAATAATTTGTAGCGTTTGTAGTTGCAGAATTCTAACATCGATTTTTTAGATGGAGTTATATATTTTCCTGTAGCACTGGAAAGAACATTCAAAGAAGAACTCATTGACATAATATATTTAGACCTAGATGACAGCGCCAGCAACCTATGCTCTTCCGTTAGGAGAAGTCCAACAAACGCCTTCCCTAGTATCTGAAAATTAAGCAATAATGTAACTAACAAGGGGGAGGTTTCACACACGACCAGCCTGAAATGAAAATACTCTAAAGTGTATTGGCTCAACCCTGCCCCTCCCCACTCCGCTTTTGAGAAAATCATGACGTGCGGTCGACTCAAAAGTGACGGCGTCGATGGATGAATGAAAACTGAGCATCAACACCGAGCGAGGTGGCGCAGTGGTTACACACTGGACTCGCATTCGGAAGGACGACGGTTCAATCCCGCGTCCGGCCATCCTGATTTAGGTTTTCCGTGATTTCCCTAAAATCACTCCAGGCAAATGCCGGGATGGTTCCTCTGAAAGGGCACGGCCGACTTCCTTCCCCATCCTTCCCTAATCCGATGAGACCGATAACCACGCTGTCTGGTCTCCTTCCCCAAACCAACCAACCAACCAGCATCAACATATATTGTACCCACGAACCCTTATTTTTCTAGAAATCGAGGGGAAAAACGTTTTGGACTTCCTATCAAGTACCGATAAGAAAAGCACTGTACAACGAAAGCACCGCTGGTGTAGCGACCAAACCGTCTGGCTGGGGAGCAGAGAATCTGTGCTGGACTCCCTAACAGGTTACATTCGTTTTTTTTTTTTTTTTTTTTTTTTTTTTTTTTGAGTTTCGAAATTTGCAGGGATCGTGGGGTCAATGAGCAAAGTAAATAAATAAGGAATAATAAAAAGGCAGGTAAACTTATTTCTCAAACGACTTAGATTAGAAAAGAATTTCTCAAACGACTTGGATTAGTAAAGAATTAAAATGTAATTCTGGTTGCTTGACAACAGCTCTTTCACTCACTCTGTTACATATCCTCGATTTCTTCCGAATAGCTAGGTGGATGCTATTGCTTATGGAAACGTGCGAAGAAAATATACTCGCGGTATCAAGAAGATCTGAATGCAATCTTCGCGCAATTGCACCGTTTCTTTCGAAGGTTCGGCGAAAACCAGACATGGTTAACATTTAAAAATATTTATTTTTCTCGTATTAATTTTTGACATACAGGTATACCATGCATACGATAACTGTTCCCGAAAAATCCATGCTGAAAGTTGATCATAAGAACCGTTATTGCATCCACGCTATCCTGCTGGGTTTACAGAAGCATATTACAATTCTGAAGCCTCGAAATCAACTCTTTAACTTGGTGATAAAAATAAACATCATATGACTGATAAAAAAATGTACAATTTGGCGGTATTACTTCTATAGCGCAACTTTGTTGATCTCCGTCATCTATAAATATGCTATCGTACATGATGGTACTAGTTTGTCCATCCCAATAATCCAGCACCATACAAAACATGTTATCAGCAACGTATGGTTTTAAAATGTTCTCAAGGCACGTTTTATAAGTTTAATTTGTCAATTTACCGAATTTGGAGCAAGTGACATTTCTTAACGGGCCGGTTAACTTCTTCCACACCCAGAGGATAAAATTAATCATTAGTTTCTTATGAGCATAGGGAAACATTAGGCGGGAATTATCCAGACTGTGTGCGCCTTGTGCGAATGCTGCATTTTACACTATCCACTCATTGTAATGTGACCACACGTCAGAAGCGAGAATAACCACGGTTTGCAGCGACGAACGGTGCGAGACGTGGAGGGAGGAAGGGAGTCAATGAGGTTGTGGACGGTGCCGACGGGGTTGAGGAGCCGACTCAAGTGCGTTGGCCACACGTCCTAGGTTTCTCGGTTGACGATCCACGGCGCGAACCGCCCGATCGAAATAGTCCCACGGATTCTTGATTGGCTTTCAGTCCGGGGAGTTTGATAGCCAAGAGCGTGCGGAAAACTCATCCTCGAAGCATGCACGTACACTGCGGACTGTGTAAGATGTTGCGTTATCCTGCTGGTAGATGCCATCTTGCGGAGGAAGAACGATCTACATGTAAGGGTAGACATGATCCCCAAGGGAAGATGCATATTGTGTTGATTCATAGTGCCTTCCAGAATGACAAAATCACTCAGGAAATGGCAAACAATACTCCACTGGCCATTAAAATTGCTACACCAAGAAGAAAAGCAGATGATAAACGGGTATTCAGTGGACAAATATATTATGCTAGAACTGACATGTGATACATTTTCACGCAGTTTGGGTGCATGGATCCTGAGAAATAAGTACCCAGAACAACCACCTCTGGCTGTAATAACGGCCTTGATACGCCTGGGCATTGAGTCAAACAGAGCTTGGATGGCGTGTACAGGTACAGCTGCTCATGCAACTTCAACACGATACCACAGTTCATCAAGAGTAGTGACTGGCGTATTGTGACGAGCCAGTTGCTCGGCCACCATTGACCAGACGTTTTCAATAGGTGAGAGATCTGGAGAATGTGTTGGCCAGGGCAACAGTCAAACATTTTCTGTATTCAGAAAGGCCCGTACAGGACCTGCAACATGCGGTCGTGCATTATCCCGCTCAAATGTAGGGTTTCGCAGGGATCGAATGAAGGGTAGAGCCACGGGTCGTAACACATCTGAAATGTAACGTCCACTGTTCAAAGTGCCGTCAATGCGAACAACTGGTGACCGAGACGTGTAACCAATGGCACCCCATACCATCACGCCGGGTGATACGCCAGTATGGCGATGACGAATACACGCTTCCAATGTGTGTTCACCGCGATGTCGCCAAACACGGATGCGACCGTCATGATGCTGTAAACAGAACCTGGATTCATTCGAAAAAACTACGTTTTGCCATTCGTGCACCCAGGTTCGTCGTTGAGTACACCATCGCAGGCGTTCCTGTCTGTGATGCAGCGTCAAGGGTACCCGCAGCCATGGTCTCCGAGCTGATAGTCCATGCTGCTGCGTAGGTCGTCGAACTGTTCGTGTAGATGGTAGTTGTCTTGCAAACGTCCCCATCTGTTGATTCAGGGTTCGAGACGTGGTTGCACGATCCGTTACAGCCATAGGAATAAGATGCCTGTCATCTCGACTGCTAGTTATACGAGGTTGGGATCCAGCACGGCGTTCCGTATTACCCTCCCGAACCCACCGATTCCATATTCTGCTAACAGTCATTGAATCTCGACCAACGCGAGGAGCAATGTCGCGATGTGATAAATCGCAATCGCGACAGGGTACAATCCGACCTTTACCAAAGTCGGAAACATCATGGTACGCATTTCTCCTCCTTACACGAGGCATCACAACAACGTTTCACCAGGCAACGCCGGTCAACTGCTTTTTGCGTATGAGAAATCGGTTGGAAAATTTCCTCATGTCAGCACGTTGTGGGTGTCGCCACAAGCGCCAACCTTGTGTGAATGCTCTGAAAATTTCAATGGCCAGTAGTGTATTTCCCAGACCATAACGCTTTCTTCGCCGGCCTGGACACTTCCGACGACTGCTGCATGCTGTTCGCTTTGAGACGTTCCACGCCCATGGAACATGAATCGTGATTCACCTGAAAAGGCCACTCGTAGCCCCTCAGTGGACGTCCAGTTGCGGTACTGGCGTGCAAATTGCGGCCTTCTTCGCCGATGAATAGCAGTCATCGTGTTTGCATGAACCAGGCGCCAGCTGCGGAGTCCCACACGCACCGCTATTCACTGATCGATCGTTGAGGAGACACCGCTGGTAGCCCCTTGTTTCATCTGGGCAGTCAGCTACTCAACAGTTACACGTGTATTCAGCTACACACATCTACGCAGCAGTCATTCACCTCTGTCGTCAATGGTCCAAAGTGCACCACAGTTTCCTAGGCGCCGGTTTAGGACTGCACCAATTTGCCATGCATGACATACTTTAACCGTGGCGGCACGTGAACCGTGAGCTTAGCCGGTTCGGAAATGCTTCCATCATTGACCCCAAAAGCTAATGATCATCCCCTTTCGGACGTCAGATAAATCGCTCCGTTTGCGCATTACGACAACAACTTCAATGTTTTTTGCGTCTCCCCGACACGCTCTACATATGAGACCTGAGTTTCTCCTGGCGTATACAAGTTTCAAATAACTTCCGGGAATTGAGCCAGATAACACTGAAAGTGTTACCTGGGTGAATTCCCGGAAGTTATTTGGAACGCTCTACATATTCTCCATGGGCAGTCCTGCCACCTGCCGTCTGTGAATGTTTATTGCACTTTGGCGTTGAACATAGGTGGTGGTCACATTAATGTGAGTGGACGGTGTGTATGCTACCAACTCCCTTTTGCGATAACGTCTGTCCAATGCTCGTCTTCGCAGCACTCTACTCGTAACTGTGTCCATACAGGGAAGATCAAAATTTCAATTCCTTATTAATCCAAATCATCAGAGAAATTTATTTGCCTACCTCGTTATTATTACTGATTGACTTTCTTGCCATATTAACCCTATCATTCCTATCAATTTCGAAACGGAAAAAAATATATATATTTGGGGAATAGAGCACTGCAATAAACCTTGGTCGCTACACCAGCGGCGCCGTCGTCGTCCGGCGTTTGTCTTGTGAGTACATAAGCTGCAGTCAAGAAAAGTTTCTTTCGTCGGTTTCTAGGAGAATACGAGTTTGCGGAATGATGAAATATGTTCAGTTTTCAATTATCTATCGATCCCGTCAGTTGTGAGTTGACTGCACGTCACGAACTTTTGGGGTGGTTTAAATTAAACAATAAAAAGAAGCGACGCAAGGATGAGCAGGCATGTGGCTGTGGACCGGAGGGCTGAGTGAGGTAAACATACAAGGACACCCAGCATTCACAGTCGCACACAATTCCTTTACTGTGTAAACTAAATAACGTTTCCATCAGAAAACAAGCATTCAAACTCTAACTAATTACTGAGTTGTAATACAAGCTTTACATAGTTACATAAGTCAGTCCTGTTAGCCCAGAATAACGACGATGATCACAACCAGAATGTTGCACATTCACACAATTTCTGAATTTTAACGAAGCCGTTAACTACATAACTCCAGTAATAAAATTAAATTTCAGTTCCAAAATAATTAACTGTTAATAGTAATGATACTTAGATATCAATAAGACCGTAAATTTAAACGATTGAAAATTTGAAATCAACTCCAGTTACAAAGATTGATTCTGACAGTAATAAAGATTGAATTCACATTTAAGGCAGTAAACAATAAATTTAAAAGACAGAAAATTTGAAATAAACTTTAGTTACAGAAACTGACTAAGACAAGAAAATTTCATATAAAACAGTAAATAATAAAACACAGAAACACAAATGCCAAATAACTTGATTACAAAAAATCAGTCTTCAATTCCAAAATAATTAAACTTTCGGAGCGATATAATGTTACGCTCAAACGCCGATAGTAATAAGAGCAAAACCTCTCGTTGTAAACAGTAATAATTGATGATAGAAAATTTTGGGCTTTCAATAAACAAAGAATTTGAAAACTCTGGAAAATTAATCCTTGGTAACCAGTCAGTCATACAATAAGTCATTACAATAACCAAGCGATTAAAAAAATGACTGCCCCCAACGTGTGACCAAATGCTTTGACAGCACGACGAGCCCCACTGTGGGGGAGGCCAGTCAGATTCACAGGTACATCTGCAACACACTGAGATTGCGCATGAACAGCCAATGATGGCCATGATGCCATAGCAAATTACACCGATACAATCCCATGTAAGATCAGGTTATCACATGAGCTGTTTTAAGATACAGAGCAAAAATAAACAAGCCCGGGAACGAGCCACACATAAACGATACAACGGCCTGCTAACTACCAATTGTGTGCAACAAGACGAAATAAACTATGCGCCAAGTGCGAATAATTCATTCGGATGATATTAAATAACACGAAAAATACATTACACTTGACTTAAATATATTACATACGCGAATGTAATTCACCCCTTCATTGTATGGTTGAATTAATCACCGGTAAACTCTCCAAAGTGACACGAGCCAGCTAGATATTTACTACAGTTACTGTCACTGGACCTTTTAAAGGGGTTAACTCACATTTAAACCTCGTTCTTGTGGTACCACTTAATCATAAGTTCAATTTATGTTACGTACAAGGTACTGCCAAGAAAACATATAATCAAGTTAGACTCAACAGGGCACCAAAATATTTACACTAACGGCCCACAATTCCATTGCCAGAATACTTCTACCAACGAACAGGAGATTCACTGGGTTACAATGAAAAAAACTCTGTAGGTTGCAACCATGAACACAGCATTCAGCCACACTCAGGTGACAGAACCAGCGCCCAGCAGTTCTAGGGGAGCTGAAGCTATCTGCTTCCAGCAGATCACTGTCACCGCCTCACTGAAAACGCAGGAATGCGTCACGGCTGTTCCTTATGCAGCTCAGCCCACAGAAGAAACACTAAAAAGCTACTCCTGCCACAGCCTTCCCGTCAGAGAGCAGCGGGGAAAGTAACCACGAGGCTGCACCAGGACGGGGGCGAGGTCTGCTCTTGACTCATCCCTTCGGCGACGAGCCACCTCCCAGTAGGGCGAGAAGGTCGGCAGACGATGCTGCAGACCCACCAACGCTCGCAACGAAGAGATAGCGATACATCGCGGGCGAGCTACACGGATCATGCGGTTTTCTCAAAAACGTGGATTGAGCCAAAATATCGTAGCGTAATTCATTTTAGGCTGTACAAAAATGACTTGCCAAATACACTACTGGCCATTAAAATTGCTACACCAAGGAGCTGACATGCTACAGACGCGAAATTTAACCGACAGGAAGAAGATGGTGTGATATGCAAATGATTAGCTTTTCAGAGCATTCACACAAGGTTGGCGCCGGTGGCGACATCTACAACGTGCTGACATGACGAACGTTTCCAACCGATTTCTCGTACACAAACAGCAGTTCACCGGCGTTGCCTGGTGAAACGTTGTTGTGATGCATCGTGTAAGGAGGAGAAATGCGTACCATCACGTTTCCGACTTTGATAAAGCCTATCGCGATTGCGGTTTATCGTATAGCGACATTGCTGCTCGCGTTGGTCAAGATCCGATGGCTGTTAGCAGAACATGGAATCGGTGGGATCAGGAGGGTAATACGGAACGCCATGCTGTATCACAACGGCCTCGTATCACTAACAGTCGAGATGACAGTCATCTTATCCGCATGGCAGTAACGGATCGTGCAGCCACGTCTCGATCCCTGAGTCAACAGATGGGGACGTTTGCAAGACAACAACCATATGCACGAACAGTTTGACGACGTTTGCAGCAGCAAGGACTATCAGCATCACAGACAGGAGCGCCTGCGATGGTGTACTCAACGACGAACCTCAGTGCACGAATGGCAAAACGTCATTTTTTGGGATGAATCCAGGTTCTGTTTACAGCATCATGATGATCACATCCGTGTTTGGCGACAGCGCGGTGAACGCACATTGGAAGCGTGTATTCGTCATCGCCATACTGTCGTATCACCCGGCGTGATGGTATGGGGTGCCATTGGTTACACGACTCGGTCACCAGTTGTTCGCATTGACGGCATTTTGAACAGTGGACGTTACATTTCAGATGTGTTACGACCCGTGGCTCTACCCTTCTTTCGATCCCTGCGAAACCCTACATTTCAGCAGGATAATGCACGACCGCATGTTGCAGGTCCTGTACGGGCCTTTCTGGATACATAAAATGTTCGACTGCTGCCCTGGCCAGCACATTCTCCAGATCTCTCACGAATTGAAAACGTCTGGTCAATGGTGGCCGTGCAACTGGCTCGTCACAATACGCCAGTGACTACTCTTGATGAACTGTGGTATCGTGTTGAAGCTGCATGGGCAGTTATACCTGTACACGCCATCCAAGCTCTGTTTGACTCAATGCCCAGGCGTATCAAGGCCGTTATTACGTCCAGAGGTGGTTGTTCTGGGTACTGATTTCTCAGGATCCATGCACGCAAACTGCGTGAAAATGTAATCAGATGTCAGTTCTAGTATAATATATTTGTCCAATGAATACCCGTTTATCATCAGCATTTCTTCTTGGTGTGGCAATTTCAATGGCCAGTGGTGTATGAACCGAATCTGCTGTGTATGAGGCCTTCCCCTTGTGAGGCATCGCTCGGCGTTTACCTGTGCGCCTGAAGCGCTCTCCTGTGTTAACGATCAGAAAACATGCCCGAGAAGCTGTTGAAATGTGTTCGTAATTATTTTGAAAGACGTGTACGGAAATGTGCATGTGACAGTCCGTCTCTGACAATAATGGTAATCTGACTGAGAACAAATGAAAACAAAAATTTGAATAGAAAATTAATTACTCCTCCGACAAATTATAAAAAAAAATCAATTTCAGCAATCTGATTGCGAGTTTTGAAATATCCTCTAACGTCTCGTAACAACTGTTCTACAATTCTCCTGTGCGCAACAGACAATCTACCTCCTCTTGCCGCTGCAACTGCGTGATCAGCAACACGCTAAAATTTCAAAAATCGGTACTGTGATCCATACAGAGTGCAATGCATGGACTGATTGCAACAACTACTTTCATACTTACTCACATAGAAATTGAATGATTATTAGGGGTTTGGTCAACTTACCTTAAATGACGTCAATAAAAATGAAATAAATCAATAACGACCTTTTATTTACTATATTCAGAAAATAGATGATTTAAATGCTGATAAAGTTTTCACGGAATTTTAATTATTCCACAATGTTTATACTCAATAAACACATTTCTATCCACAACAAAGATACGAATATGACTCCGAGTGTATGCATACACAAATCTGACAGATTCCTCCAGTGCGCAAGCAACCAACAACTACGTGCAGCGAAAAGGCAAATTGCCAACAAAATCATCAATTAATACCAAAGTCTCCTCCAGCGCTACTAGCACGATCACGACAGGCTGCGACCTCTCACATAGTGCGGCTTCCCTCCACCGCACTCTGCGTCCGACCATTTTCGACTCCCCTCGACAACTGCTCGCTCACTTCTACTCGCGATAATAGTATCTCAGACTCAGAGTGTGTATGCACACAGCAGAATCACAGACGTCCAACTGTCATAACCCCCAGCTTCACTTTTAAGAATTTTGTGGGGTGAGTCTTGCCGAAAATGTTGGCTAGGAGCAAATGCAGAATTCTTTTATAACAAAATTGAGAAGAATAGCATCAGATGTTTTACAAATGTAGCAGAATACATAAACATAAGCATAATATTACATAAGTTATGTGCATAATAGGAAATTGGTAAGCTGTAGCCAGCCGGAGTGGCCGAGCGGTTCTAGGCGCTACAGTCTGGAACTGCGCGACCGCTACGGTCGGCAGGTTCGAATCCTGCCTAATGCATGGATGTGTGTTATGTCCTTAGGTTAGTTAGGTTTAAGTAGTTCTAAGTTCTAGGGTACTGATGACCTCAGCAGTTAAGTCCCATAGTGCTCAGAGCCATTTGAATCATTTTTTTGGTAAGCTGTACAATATAGACAAGAAAAAATAATATACAACTATCGTCTTGTGCATCTAAGCACTCATACCCACCTGGAATTGATAGAACTTCATTTGACAGGATAACAAAACGTTACTAATAGTTCTCCGAAAGTGTCAAAAAATGTCTCCCAGTTGTGTAGATACAAATATTACATAGAATTGCAAATAGTGAAAGAGAGAGGAAATAAATATACAAGTATGATAGTACCAGTGAGCACTTAAATCTACCTGATAATTGAGATAGTTCATTTGACAAGACAAACCCGCCAGGTTAGGCGAGAGCGCTAATGCGCTGCTCTGGACTCGGGTAGGCACGCCGGCCCTGGATCGAATCCGCCTGGCGGATGACCGACGTCGGCTGGTGTGTTGGACAGCCTGGATGTGGTTTTTAGGCTGTTTTCCACATCCTGCTAGGTGAATACTGGGCTGGTTCCCAGGTTCCGCCTCAGTTACCACGACTCGCAGCCATCTGAACACATTCGCACTATTCCATGGATTATACTAGACGCAGAAAGCTGGGTTACACTAATTCTGTCCCGCAGAGTTTGGGGTGGCGGCAGGAAGGGCATCTGGCCACCCCTTCTCACTAACCTTGCCAAATCCGTTCCAACTGTGCCGACCATGCGACACTGTGGGACAAGGCACCAGCAAAAGAAAGAAAGAAAGAAAGATTTGACAAGACAACCAAATGTTATATACAGTTCTTCAAGAAAATAAAAATTATCTGGCGACAGAAACCCAGGTAAAGAAACACATGTCTTAGATGCAGCAGACTAAGGGTCAACACACGCTATGTTCACTGACAACCACACCAAAATATTAATATTTTCATTTGACGACACACAAGTTTGAGGTGTAAGCAGACTCAGGGACTCATTACATCCATTATGTCCACTGACAACCACCTCAAAATGTTTTAGTGTTTAATGCAATAGGGTCCGCAGCTGCGATGAAATTTTTGAATGTTTTCTTTAAGCCTTCAGCTGCCATTCTCTTTATTTCCTGTACGATTGTACAATTTCCGCCATTTTCAAGTGTTTTATGGATGAATATTTTTGTAACAGATGTAAAAGTAAATCCGACGTATATGGCATAATCTGTTACTAAAAAATCATCCATAAAATACTCGAAAATGGCCTAAGACCGTAACTGTACAATCGTACAGGAAATAAAAAGAATGGCAGCTGAAGGCTTCAAGACATCATTAAAAAAACTCCTTTTCTTATTCAGATAAAGATCCAGTACATAATCAGCAGTAACAGCATAAGACACAAGTATACCTTGCTGAGTACCAAAGAATTCATGATGATCATAAAAGCATAGACGTCTTATTCCATAGAGAAAACAGGTTTCCATAACTGACATAGATCAAAAAAGTCTCATATATGACACAATAACAGAAACAGATCATATTGAATAAATGAATAATAAGTTATATGCACTTGAATATAAAAGTCAACATTACATGGACAGGCGCATAAGCTCAGTGTTCAGTACATGACTCAAATGTGCAGACCACAGATATTTACCTAAGTGTGGCAAGTTCCTTGAAATGCAGTTGTAAATATGAAGTTTAGGTCAATCACATAGTGGCAAACTAGTTCTATACAAATTCATTTTCTAATGGTACAGCACACAGCGTTCCAGAAAGTACATGTCTTGATCCAGAACATACAAAATATGTGACTCATAACATCATTGAATGACATACACATGTGTCCAAAGACATTAATGGTGACATACCAAAAATAATGTAATAATTAATCGTCGATCCCAGAATAGAAAATTAGCACTGCTCGAAGATACATTTACATATACAGTAAAATTACAGGTAAACAATCAAAATATCAAGTTCATACAATCCAATTTCTGTAGGAGACATTTAAGAAAAAATATATGTGAGTATTCCTGCAATTCCTTCTTATATAAGTGATTTGAGCTCCAGTTAACGCAAGTTAGTAAAGAATGTCATTTCTTATGACTGATGTTCAGTTTAGTTCTCATAACTTATTACACATTCAGTCACTGAGTAATGGATGGGCCTGTGATCATCACAAGTACTTCCTTATTATTACAACATTTCATTTCTCAAAAATCATACTAATATTTACATGATGCTCATCGAACAGAAAATAGCAGGTAGCAACACAGGGTCAGTATCGTTAGATGTTAAATGTCAACTTGTCTGTGTGTGGATTCAGAATTTTATGGCCATGTGCAGTTAGTTACAACAGCAAAATACTTACGACTTTCAAAAGACATATCTTATAAAGTAACTAATAATGACCTGAATTACTCTAAGATGCAACACAAAAAAGATTTATCCTCTAACTGTACAGTAGTAGCTGAAAGGAATGGTTTATTAGCCGAAAGTGAAACAAATAATTTCTCTTGAGCTTCAGTATTGCTTAATGACAAGAGAAAAAGAAGTCATCATCTAACAATCATTGACTTAACGTTACAGAATCGGCACTGCATCACTGCTGTAATAGAACCATAAGAGAAAGTTTGAAATAAAATTGTTTAAACAGAAAGACGCAAATATATTGAAGTAACTTATTTTACGCAGTTATTTACAACATGCATAAAAATGAAGGTGATCAACTTGCATCAAGGTGTAAAAAATGCTACTCGCTGAAAAGAAAAGGTTGTCATAACCTATTTATATAGACGTCATGTATCAATGTTTTTGGCACGACTGGGTACCTCTGGAATATCTAGTTCTCCATAACAGACCACTGCAACATTCGTACTGTTAGAATGTAACTCGCTCTCTATGTACGTTATACTCCAATCTGAAAAACATTGTTTAGTTCCTACAAATGCATAGAGTTCTATCATCTTTTTATTACTTCTGCAATAAAAAAATTCTACTATGGTCATGTCACACACAAAAAGAAAGTGAGATAAGTGTAAACAGTAATAAGAAGAAAAACAAATGCTTTTACTGAGACAATTTCATTCCACAACATCGCACAGCTACAAAATTCATTTCACGCATACCTCACATAATTAAGCAGTAGAGAAAAAAATCTTTGTAAAACTATCCATGCTCATTACTCGACGGATACAGCCACACATGTACTCTTATCTCCAAATAGGTGAAGAGAAAATGTGTCATCTGCAAGCGCTGGTGTTTTGTACAGATAAAAGTTTCGTGTTTTCTAGAGCTTGCAACGTCTATAGCAGGTATGATTGGTATCTCAAGCGTCATAATACACCTCTCATTAGCAACAGAACTTCAGTAGTGCTGTTCTCTCAGAGATCCTTTCATGACAAAATATCTTATGAAGATATCACTGTGACTACCTTCGAATACAGCATGCACAAACAGAATCTCCATGTATCTAGTGCAGCTGTGGGTTGCCTCGTTCAAAAAGTGTACTTTCCTTACCTTGTCTTGTTCCATAAATATCTGCAAAAATATTTCCTACCTAAATCGTATATAATGCCTCCTCATCTATCTTCCTCAGAATGACGCATTTCGTAAACCTTCAGCATAATATCCTACGATTCATTGTCTACTTCACATAATATATCGTAACTGCACCAAAATCATGCAATAGTTGCACCATAATAAGCCATATTAACATCATAAGCCTTAGATATCAATCCTAAAGCAAAATTCCTCATGGTATTCCATATCTATATCGCACAGGATTCCCTAGATTCATGGTGTGTATGCATACAACTCTGAAATTATCGCTCTTCAAAAATACGTCATAAATAGCAGAACAAGCATCAGTCAGAAATGTTCCTTTTTAACTACTGCCCAATTCAGAACCACTCATACACCATCTCTCATTCAATATAAAGTAAGCAGTTATACCTCTACAACTGATGACGTACTTAACAAAATATGTACCTACAGAAAAAGACATCTCATGCACTTTCCTCAAAAATAACACAGTACTCTGTCTGGTAAAGGTAAAACAAAATGTACATTACAAATTACGACAACACACAAGAAACTTCATTATATGTGCAAACCATCTTCCTGAAGAAAAATGAGTATCTTAGAACCTCAAAATCAAGTCTGCTCGCTATACAAAAATCTCAAAAGAAAAAAACGAAACTCAAGAAATAATATAACAGCATTAAATTTCAATCAGATACTTCATCAGTAGATTCAGAATAATATCAGCTGAATTCAAATTGTTCACAGACGGCTTACCACTACATATTGTCGTAGTGGAAATACAGATGCAAAAAGAAAAGTCTGTTTCCACTATCTCGTCAGTTTGTCAGACTATGCTTAGCAAATTCAGAGTACTTTTCTTCACATAACACAAGTCATAGAACATCACTATTTTTCAAAATTACTAACTAGATTGACAATAAGAGATACATTAACAGATACACAGATTAGTTGAAGAGTATGAAACAATGCTGAAAGCTAAAGTAAGAAAATGCGCTGTAACAGCTGGGGCACCTATGGTCGCCACTGTATATGTTTAACAAAGTATAGTAAACCAGCTAGAGTACTATTCTTTGAACACTTTGATGTTCGATATATGATGAAGACCTCTTGATTTATGTATGCTTATGATTTCTAGTTCCACAATACTTGCATGTGCGATTCATAGTATGCGAAAGGGGCCTTCATACACCAAGACAAACTTGCTACTTAAAGAGTTTCCTTTATGAGATAAACGATGCGATTTGAGCAACACTTTCTGACCTACCTGCAAACTCTTGATGTTCACTCTTGGATTCTGTAGATTCTTCCTTTCTCTGCGCCTTTCTTGATGTTTTCCAATGCTAAATTACTTATTTCACGGTGTCTTATGTGTCGGAAAGGCTAACTGTTTTATATGAATTGGTAGTGGTTTATTTCCCATGTGTTTTTTGTATGTAAACGAACGATGGAGCGTGGCACCAAGATACTTAGGCTGAAAATCGTGTCTAATCCTCTGGTGATAGAAATTCACATTGAGCTGCTCCTTTGCGATTTGTTGTTTTAGTGGAATGTTCAGACTTCTCTCTTAACTGCTTTTGGTTGGAGTCTCCATGATTTGTAACATTCATTGAGATTTTCTGAGTCTGTAGACAATATATTTTCTCCTTCCTCTAGTGTGCTGGTTTGTATGGCTACGGCAAGGTCATCGGCGTAACAAAACTTTTTGCTAGTATTATCTGGTACACAGGTTGAAGAACAAGGATGCTAGGACGGATCCTTGGGGAAACCATTTTTTATTGTAAATGACTTACTCTGTTTTTGTCCAACGCTAACCTTGAAGTAACGGTTGGTTAACATATTGCCCACAAGTGTCATAAGTTTCTTATTTGGGACATGCTTTTTTAGTTTCAGCAGAAGTCCTTTTAGCCACAATTATATGCTGTTGACAGATCAACAAAGTCTACCAATGCCTTTAGTTTCTTCTGGAATCCAGTCTCATTGTATGATGTCAAGTCTAGAACCTGTTCACAGCAGCTGCGCTGGCTTCGAACAGGTTCTGGCCTCGACATCGTACACTAAGGCTGGATTCCAGAAGAAACTAAAGAAATCGGTCGTGTTTGTTGATCTGGCAGCAGCATATGATACTGTGTGGCCAGATGGACTACTTGATGATAGAAAACGTATGCGGGAAAGCCCAACGGTTAATGCCAGGTGTGCGTAGTCCGACTATCGGGCCATCTTTCTTCGCAAAGGTCACACAGTATCAACGTATGTATACATACTGGCCCAGTAACGCCTGATACAGCTTGCAGGTCTGCACCTCCAAGTCTATGATGGTCTACTCCCATGGGCAGTGTAGGAACTCTTCTGAAACTTTCCCAGGAAGACGAATGGCTTGAAATAGACCTCTACCATGCCATCGTGTTCATCAGTTATCGCTCTCCTCTTCTTTTTGGTCTACAACAAGGATTACGTTTACGCTACTGAGAAACCGTATTTTCAAGGCGTCAAGGCAGGGACTGTTGTTATTATAAGAAAAAACCACACTTTAGACCAGGAAAAGCTATATGTGTGAGTTGTATGTGCATACTTTCATTAGTTTGAATTGGGGAACACAATGACATTTAGGTATCACAAACCTCATTCGTTGTTAGTTAGAGCAAAACTCATCTACCACATTAATATCACATTTTATAACCTAATTCTATTAGTACAGCCTGATTTAATTCGACAATAGTCAGTTATCCGCGATTTACTTTTGTTGCTATTCATCTTACAACCTACTTTTAAGACAATATCGATTCAGTTTAATTGCTCTTCCCAGTCCCCAGCCGTCTTCGAGAGAATAACTACGTTATCAGTTACGAACGTGTCTCACACCTTTCTCAACTACAGATTCACTTTCATGTTATTCGACTCAGAACTGCAGTCTAGTTTTGTGTGAAAGATAACATTTAGTTCCCTGTACTTCGATTCTGATATTTTCAGAATTTCAGTGACTGTTCTCTTCAGAACACAAACTAATCTTCCCCGAAGTCGGCTACTACCTGTTTTTCCATTTATCTAAGAATAATTCGTGTTCCCGTTTTGTAATGATGCCCATCGGCCTTGCTGCAGTGGTAACACCGATTCCCGTCAGATCACCGAAGTTAAGCACTATTGGGCTTGGCTAGTACTCGGATAAGTGACCGTCTGATTTTGCCGAGCGCTGTTGGCAAGCGGGTTGCGTGAGGCCAATTGAGGAGCTACTTGATTGAGAAGTAGTGGCTCCGGTCACGAAAACCGACATCGAATGGGAGAGCGGTGTGCTGACCACATGCGCATCCATAGCCGCATCTAGTGGCACCTATTGGCCGAGGATGTAACGACGGTCGGTCGGTAGCGTTGAGCCTCCGATGTCTGTCTGGAAGGAGGTTGTTCTTTCTTTCTTTGTTTTTCTGAGGCATGGCGTATTCAACTGTTGGTTCGGTAATATTCACCTCTCAGTTCCTGCCTTCAACAGTACAATTATTACATTTTTCTTAATGTCTGAGGATATTACGTCTGTTTCATGTAGCGTGCATACCAAATGAAATACTTTTGTCGTGGTTCTTTCTACGATCTGAATAATTATGAACGAATAACTTTCACTGCTCTGTCATATTCTCCTCGCAGTATCGTATCTACAGTCTTCATCTGTTGTGATGTACCACCCCTTTATGTAGCCATCTAAATAAAGACGTTCACGTTCAGCTGTCTCTAACCTCCCTCCCCTCCTCCCCCCCCCCCCCCTCGCCATCGCCGAAAAAAATGCGCTGGTTACCCTTACAATAAAATGTTCATTCCATGAATGAGGGATAATTTCCTATCTGCTTAAAGGCGAATCATAAGGACCATCGGAATGTTCATTGCTCGAAGGTACGGCATTGGTTCATAGAATCAGAGAACTGCAGGGACATCAATGCCGGCAGATTGTCAGCAATAAGTACTCTTTGCAACATAAAGGAACACTTTTTCTAAACTCTGTGTCTCCCATTGCGACGCAAAAGTTTGAAATTTGGCTCAGAGGTGTCTGCAACCTTCCTCTGTCATTGTGCAAAAGTGTGACACCCTGCGACGTCACCCTTGGGCTGGGCGACGCTCCAAACAGCAAGATGTCGACATAGACGGAAAAAAATGGGAAGATAGGCACACTACCTCTTATCCACATTCCACCCCTTCTTTTGACACCTCTGGCGGTCAGGACTGCGACTTCCAGCGTTGAAATCACAGGGATTTCTTATGGGTGGCCGTGGAAATTGTTTCAGACACACCACCTCTCTAAATACACAAGAAAAGATCGCAGTAGATGACATAAAGAGGATCAATGAAACCACACCTTTCCTTGGGGCGTTGAGTTCTGCATATTTCGAGCTCGAAAACGAGAGTTCGCTGTGTAATGTGTAGCAGGACGACGTCCTCGACTACTTTTGACACTGCTGACACCCCCAGACATTTCAACCCTTCTCTAAGGGCACAGTGGGGCTGTGATCTTCAACCATTTGGAGTGAACTGCGATCACAATATTTGTTCTCATGTACTCCATGGAACTACTAGGGACCTTCACAACCAGTCGACGAAATTTGAACGTTATCCGAAGCAGTGAAGGATGCTTAAGAAATGTCAGCCCTCCTGTTACGCGCCCTCCTGTGGCGTGATCACCGACATTGACACGTGGATGAATAAAACGGATACAGGTCCCTTTAAGACCCCCCCTGCTCGACCTGTCCACCTTTACAGACAATTTTCAAAACGTACCTTTAGTAGTAGGACAGCCTGTGCTGTAGCATTAGGTGCCTGCTAGTAAGCGTCTGGGTTCTGAAGGGTTGCCTGCCTTCAGGCGCCTGGGACTATTTCACTGGTTTTCTCACTATAGGTAGATTTTTAAAATTCTCTCCCTCGACCACCGACAAGAAAACCGTGTGATTTCAACGCAGGGCGTCGCGGTTCTGATCTCCATTGCAGAGGCATCAGAAGAAGGGATGGAAGATGGATAAGAAGGGATGTGACGACCTTTCCATCGCGTGACACTTTCACAGTGGCGTTGATCAGGATTGCATTGAAATTTGGTGGCAATGCGAACATGCACTGAGGCTACGAAACTTACGGGTATCTCCTTATATCATGTGGGACATCCTTTTGCCATGCGTAGTGTAGCAACTCGACGTGACATGGGCTCAACAAGTCGTTAGAAACCCCCTGCAGAAATACTGAGCCATACTGCATCTATAGCCACTCATGACTGGGAATGAATTGCCGGTGTAGGATTTTGTGCACAAACTGACCTCTCGATAATGTCCTATAAATGTTCGATGGGATTCACGTCGGGTGAATCTGTGTGGTCAAATCATTCGCTCGAACTGTCCAGAATGTTCTTGGAACCAACCGCGATCAATTGTGGCCACAAAAATTCCATCGTTGTTTGGAGACATGAAGTCCATGAGCGGCTGAAAATGGTCTTCAGGCAGCTAGACATAACAATTTCCTGTTAATGATCGGTTCAGCTGGTCCAGATAACATGGTTCATTTCATGTAATCACAGCTCACACCGTTATGGAACCACCATCAGCTTGCAGAGTGCCTCGTTGACAACTTGGGCCCATGGCTTCGTGGAGTCTGCGCCACGCTCTGACTGCCATAAGCTGTTACAATCGAGACCTATCTGACCAGGCTACGGTTTTCCAGTCATCTAGCATCCAACCGACATCGTCACGAGCCCAGTAGAGGCGCTTTAGGCGATATCGTGCTGTTAGCTGTTATTTCACGTAGTGTCGCTTGTTTTTTAGCACTGACTACGCAAACGCTGCTGCTCTTGGTCTCTAAGCGAGAGCCGCCAACCACTGCGTCGTCCGTGATGGGAGGTAGTGCCTGAAATTTGGTTCTGTCGGCACACTCTTGACATTCTGGATGAATTCCTTAATGTCCCATGCGTCTAGCTCCAGTTTTCATTACGCAGTCGAAGTATGTTACTTCCTGTCATGCGACCATAATCATGACTGAAACCTTTTCACATGAATCATCTGAGAACAAATGATAGCTCCGCCAATACACTGCCCTTTTGTACGTTGTGTACGTGGTACTACCTCCATCTTTGTATGTGCATATCGCTGTCCCGTAACTTTTGTCACTTCAGTGTAATTATCCCGTCCTATACGACTCATGGACTTACGAAGTCTGGCCGTGTTTTCGCATGCGTCGACACCTAACTGTCTCAAGCGTCGCCGAGCTCGAGGGTGACGTCACAGGGTTCCACGCTTTTTCACCGTTATAGAGGAAGGGTGCAGGCACCTTTGGGCCAAATTTAAAACTTCTGAGTAACAATAGGAGACGTAGAGTTTCGAACAAGTGATCCTTTAATTCTGTTACCTAGTAAATAAATGTAAACGTCGTGTGACTAGGGCCTCCCGTCGGGTAGACCGTTCGCTGGGTGCAAGTCTTTCGATTGGACGCCACTTCGGTGACTTGCTCGCCGATGGGGATGAAATGATGATTAGGACAACACAACACCCTCTCCCTGAGCGGAGAAAATCTCCGACCCAGCCGGGAATCGAACCCGGGCCCTTACGATTGACCTGCTGTCGTGCTGACCACTCAGCTACCGGGGACGGACTGCTGCCTAGTGTAGTAATTTTAGAAGAAAACTGTGGGTCCTTCAATTTTCGGCGGAACAAAAACCCTTCTTCCCAACTGTTAATTGATTAAGACATTTTATACTGCACTATGAAGACTGCGCGTCTGCACTGTCTGTAGCAGAGCACACCGCACTCGCGGCCCGCAATCTGGCCGCCCACACCAGACTAACGCCGACTCTCATCGCTCCCCACATGCTTCCGTTATCTGACTCGCTTCGTGTTTGTTTACCCTTTTGCATTGGTTGTCTCGTAAACATTCATGAAATTGTGCTCCAACTGCTCTCTAGACTCCTTCTCTGGTCCCACTATAGGTCCTCCAAGGTGAGTTGCCTGATACGCCTATCGCCGGGGAACTACAAATATTACTTTTCAAAAGGAAAGCAACACTTTGCAGCTAAGTACATCTGTTTTGTGTTCACAAATAGTCGCTGAGTTCTCCGAGCTGCTATCGTTCCAGTACTATTTCTATATCGCACAGGCTTCGTAGCAAACACTACTGTGGATGGCTTAACTTAGCTCTGTCTGGAGTTCCCTAGACTCTTCTACATGACTGCGTAAGTAAGAGATTCTAGCGTCATCACGTCGCTGCACAAGATAGAATTCTTTCACTGGGGACGATTACCAAGGAAGATATGATTCTAAGCTTCTATTTATTTTTGATACCATCACTTTTTATGACAACCATAAGCAGTTTCGGTTCAGAATAGGCACTTTCAGACCCTACGATATGTAAAATAAATAAGGCTTTTATTAAGACCTTCAACCAAGTGAGAATGTTTTTACCAGGTTAAAAAAAAATGGCTCTGAGCACTATGGGACTTAACATCTATGGTCATCAGTCCCCTAGAACTAAGAACTACTTAAACCTAACTAACCTAAGGACATCACACAACACCCTTTTACCAGGTCTACTTGTGAATTACGTAATGTGAAATTAAAGAACATTCATGTCATGATGCCTATGGGAGGTGTTTGGTCCATGAACATTCGTGCCTTGTCAAACGGAATGTACGTAATACCAGCCAGCTATCAGTTTTGCGTGTCCTCTAAAAGATAAATCATTAATTGTAAAAACTATAAAGGTCAATTTCACAATAAAATTTCAATCAACTACTCGTAAAATATAAACGTAGAATACAGGTCATTAAAGTAGTAACACCATATATAAAACAGAGTAAGGCCTTTATAGTAAAAGGAACAAAGGAGCAATCGTTTGATACATATTTCGTATGGCAGATGACGCGGTACTTCTGGTTGCTAAGGCCGCGCGGGATTAGCCGAGCGGTCTCAGGCGCTGCAGTCATAGACTGTGCGGCTGGTCCCGGCGGAGGTTCGAGTCCTCCCTTGGGCATGGGTGTATGTGTGTTTGTCCTTAGGATAATTTAGGTCAAGTAGTGTGTAAGCTTAGGGACTGATGACCTTAGCAGTTAAGTCCCATAAGATTTCACACACAACTGAACATTTTTTGGTTGCTAGATGTCTACCCACTGGCCATAATCTCAGAAGAGACGACGCACAGAGGATGACAGGGTATTATTCTGCAAAAGTGAGTACAGATTGCTCAACAGCGCGCAAGAATGTCCGCCACGGTAGCTGCGGGATCAGCGCAGCAGACTGGTAACAGAAGGGGCTCGAATTCTATTCCCGGCCCGGTCTGAGATTTTCTCCGCTCAGTGACTGGGTTTTGTGTAGTGCTAATCTTCGTACCGCCAAAACTAACGCAAAAATCACCTTAACGGCGTCACATGACAACTCTAAGTATACATAGCTTTGCACCGGGTTACAGGTTGGCTCTAATGTATGATCCGAATTGTCGGAACATTTGACGTCTCTGGCACTGTTGACATGGCTGTATCGGTACTTCCCAAAAGCCAGTTTTTAATAAACAAAAAAAGAAACAAACAAAAAACTGCGCGAGGGTAGATTCTGCATTGCCTCAGCAAACAGGTCACAGCACGTGTTTTATTTTCTATTTGGTAGTGTTTGCACCGAACTGTTGATGACACTGTAATCATTAGTCACTTTCTCCGACTGTGCCAGTTCCTACTCCTCGTATATGACTACTAAGACTATAACGTTCCAGTGGAGCGTACGTCAAGTGAGAGGGGCCACGTTGACCTTTGTTGAAAGAAATAATTCTCGAAAAGATAGAGAAACAACGTGCAGCAGCATTGAGATGCACAATAAAAGCATGTAAATCACATATTTATTTAAACAACTCTGCAATCTACATTCTGTTGACTAATGAAGTCAGTCGTAACAATGAAACTATTGATAATTTTATTCCAACTAAAGCAGTGCATGTGAGTTATTTCACAGGGCTTTCGGCCTCAATTTTCAGGTTGCACATCCACATATACATCATTCTGTTGACGCTGTCGTTTAAACTCAGACAACCACCTACTTTAACGCGAATGATATAGAAAGGTCTAATCGATCTAATGGTTCAAATGGCTCTGAGCGCTATGAGACTCAACTGCTGTGGTCATAAGTCCCCTAGAACTTAGAACTACTTAAACCTAACTAACCTAAGGACATCACACACATCCATGCACATCCAGGCAGGATTCGAACCTGCGACCGTAGCGGTTAATCGATCTAATACTGAACTTAAAAAACATGTGCAGTATATACAGGAAATGGTTCTAAAGTACAGGAATGGAATGGATCTCATCACCACGCCCCCTCCTACCAATGTCAGTGTCAGAACTACCTTCCTGATGGACCTTGGCGTTGATATCCCATTCTCGTGATATTCTATGTGAGTATGAATGCGACCATTTGAAATGCGTGGCTCAAATTTTTTTTAAAAGCGTTTTTTTACTATCATAAAAATAAAAATAGTTTCGGTGACTTTTTAAATACATTGTCGAGTGACCAATTACGGGCATGAGTATTTTATCTCACATTTTTAACCGCACCTATGACTGGTCTAGCTTAGCAGTCATAGAGACGCTATGTCTCTGAAAGTGGGAAGGAAAGTACTGTAGTGTCAACTTGTGTTGTCCTCCACGTGCTGTTGACCTGACTCAAAAACTGATCACCACGGTCATTTGAACTACTTCGAAAAGTGACCGCATGCGCAGCTGACAACTTCAGGAACAGGTAAAGTATGGGGTCTGTGCGCAGTCTGGATAATCCATTCTGCAAATCGCCGTCACTCCACTTCAGCCTGCGAGGTGTTTACATTAGCTGGGCAAATTTTCGGCAGTGCAGCGTGGCCCGGACGGCCTAGTGAGGCACGCGGTCGCAGGAGGCTTCATGCAGGACGCAGCGACCAACTCAGCTGAATAGATCGTCGTAAATATCAAAATAGACACGTACGCAAACTTCTTTATGCTCATTGAACATACTTCTCAAGTATATAGCACTTCATGAATAAATGACCTACTGCCTTAAAACAAATGTTGCTTTTCCAAAAGATACTATTCCGAATGCGGCCGAGGTGTGGTCGCCATCCACAGCAAGATTCACCCCAGTGGCCTTTAAGCAAAGAATGACAGTTGAAACGCGTATGTATTCAGTAGCAGCGATGGCGAGGCATGACAGAATCTCTGACCAGAGAGTTATTTATCGTTGCTAGTCTGCGCTTGACCGCGCGAGTGTTCAGTTGCGAGATGGACTCAGTTGCGAGAAGGTAGTTGTACGTAGCGAGTTGCGAGAGCATGTAGTTGCAGTTGCGAGTTGTACTCAGTCGGAGTTGTGTGTGTGGAGTCGGCAGGCGTCGACATGGGTCTCTGGTCAAGGTTCGGGACGAGGTATATTGTTAAATAAGGTAATGAAGCAGCATTGCGCACATCTGATAATGTAATGTATGTTAATTGTAATTAATTTGTTCAAGAAATGCCCCAATAATAATTTTGTTTTCAAAGTAATTGTTTTTAAGAAAAGAATCATTCCAATTGAAACAATATTTCCTATGCTTTTCCTCCCAGAATAAATTTATCAGATTAATTATTGCACAGGGCCTAAGGTCAGCGCAGCTGCCCTTGTAAAATTTATCAGGTTGATCTCAACGTTAATTTTGTGGGGACTTAACATTTTTGCACATTTTTGTTATCATTGAGTTTTGTTACTGTGGAAAGCTAACATTTGGCACTATTTGCAATTCTATTCAATTCTTTTCATTTACGTTTAGCACGATGTCCAATTCACATTTAAATATATTCTTTTATTTTTACGGGGAGGTTACACTTGGCGACATCCGGACCAGGATCGTATTTCTTTGAGAATCTTCTGATAAGTAGTCAGATATCTGCTCTCATTTACTTATTATAATTAGCATTTGGCGCAACGCTTTTACTAATTTTGTGACTTTCTTTCCTCAGATCATCGGCAATTTGTTGCTCTTTGTTGTATTTGTATTTGTTGAATTTTGCATTGTCTTTGTCTCATTTGTGAATAATTGTGATTAGTGTAAAAATGCCTCGAAAGACTATTAATAGTGTATCGCGAGGTATAATGAGTGAAATAACCGAATTAAACAACTTGACCGATAGTAATTGTATCACGCAATGTAATGATGACAATCCTGCTTTCTCTGACAATCAGTGCGTTCCAACCACTAATGATGATTTTTGTCTTAATGATGAACAAACGAATTCGGTTATGTCCTCTGTTGATTTGACGACAATCGATGACGTGGGGCGTTCTGTTGTAATGAGCGCAGCCCAGCTTAACACACCCGGTTTGCAGGATTTACGTGACGAGCAGACAAATTTTTCTAATGAAAATGAACAGGATACTCAAAGTAGGACGGATTTATTTAATTCCGAAATAGTGACATCCGACTGGCAAACCTTTTTGGAAATTACAGAACGACCAAATGGTCACACAAAACGTGACAATTGCAGGTACGTCATCAAACAGCACAGAGAATAGAGCCGGTAATATTGACTTTGAACAAATTATGGCAAGATTGCTACAACAACAAAGTGAAAATTTTAAATAACAACTTAGTGAACAGAACAAACAGCTTAATGAAAAACTAGACAATAATAATGAAGATCTCAAACAACTTAGTGAGCAGAACAAACAGTTTAATAAAAAATTAGACAACAATTCCAAACAGCTTTGTGAACAGATCAAACAGCTTAATGAAAAACATGACAGCCTTAATGAAAAATTAGACAACAATTCCAGACAGCTTAGCGAGCAGATTACAGCCGTTGCCGCACAGTGTCATGATACTAAGGTACAGTTACGCGAGGAAATTGAGGCTTGCTCAAGAAAAAGTAGCGAAGAAATTAGATCTGTTGCGCAAGAATTAAGGGATATGTAAACAGCTGCAACAGAATCACTCAGAGACGAAATTAGTATAGTCGGTAAACAATGCTCTGAAAAAGCTACACAATTACGTGACGACTTTAAATTAATGACAGTAGAACTTTCGCGCACAATGGACGCAAAGATAGACGCGAAATTCGAACAACAGAACACTCAAATTGACGAGCGCTTTAATCACCACATACAAAACAGTGATACGCGTTTTCGCAAATTTATACAGGATCAAAATAAAGTAAAACGTCAGGTAATGGAAACAATCACAGCACAGAGACAAGAAGACAAACGTAAATTGTTCGCGAAGGCAAAGACATACGTGGACAGCAATATTGCTGCAGTGTCCGATGAAATTAATACCATCAAACAGTCGAACACAGAATTACGTGACGAAATTTCCGATCTTAAATCGAAAACAGACACATACACAACAGATTTTCAAACAGTGACCGACAGACTCGAACAATTAGAACTAACACAGGATTCCGATGTCGTCAAAGCTGACGTTAAAAAATTGAACGAAACTACACGTAAATTACAAAAACAGATTAATGCTTCTGACACTAAAAACGATGATCAGGTAAAAATCCTGACTGAAAAATGTGATGAATTGGCCAGTCGTATTGATGTTATTGAAAGTAATAATGAGAGCAAATCAGACGATACTGCACCAATTTTGTTTAACCAAACACCTGAATTCCAAAATCTACAACAGACAATTAATGAGATAGATTCGTCTAACAACACATTGCGCAGAAAATTGTCAAGTTTACAGCAAGAGGTAACAGAGATAAAAAATAATTCAGTTAATAACACATCACAGCAGACGCCACTTTGCGAACATTTGTCAGACTCACGCAGCGCGTATAACTTGGGTAATCTACAAAGAGTACGGGACTTAGATTCAGAACAGACACAGACAAATAGATTCTCTTACAATACAGAACCTGTTCCGTCATACAGATACGACAATTTCGATTACAAACATTTTCTATCAGTGAGAAAATTTAAAGTGTTTAAAAATGACAGAACACAGATTCACCCACTGGATTGGATACAACAGTTTAGCTTTGCTTTTCCACCAACTTGGCCTGTAACGCACAAACTTGAATTTATTTGCAGTTTTTTGGAAGGCGAACCGACAACTTGTATGAGACCGATCGCGAGACAATGTTACTCGGTAGAAGAGTTTCAGAATGCTTTTCTGTCAGCGTACTGGTCGAAGACGACACAGTGCGGAATTAAAGATCAATTAATTAGTTTACCAAATTATGAGAATTCAAATTTTTCTACTGTCACGCAATTTTTTGAGCACATGGTCCAACAAAACCAGTACCTAAGTGAACCTTACAGTGAATCTGCACTTCTTCAATTATGTATCTCTAAATTACCACGATCATTAAGAGTGTCACTTCTAACAGGTCAGCAAAAGGAAAACATTTTGGCATTCAGAGATCTGTTACAGCTTCTGGAAGTACAGCAATCGGATTATTCCTTTATAAACAAAAATTTTTCATATAATAACCAAGGCCAACAAACTTACAGTAATTACTATCAGTCACGTAATTTCAATAGCAAAGGTAATAGACGCTTTAGGAACGACAACCACCAGAACTTTAATAGCAGACAAAATTTTAATTATCAGTATCGTCAAAATTATCAGCAACAGGAACCTCATTTTGGTAACAATAGAAGTTTTCCACCGCAACAGCATGAAAGTCAACCGGTTAGCATACGTAACCAACAATGTAATGCACAGGGTCAACCAGGCTTTAATGTTTCTCCGCGTGCACGTATAGTCCCAGGTACAACAAATAGTAACGCACGCCAGCAAGGAAATAACTACGTACAGAAAAGACAGTATTTCAATTCCTATCGCAATGCACCGTATAGGAATGACTATCACGACAGACGTAAAAATAATGAGCAAATTTTCAGCGTACATATAATAACAGTCGGTCTTACCAACAGCAAAATCATCCGCAAGAACATATTCTCATGAATGAACCCGACAGTAGGTATCATCCAGAACGTAATACGTCTGGAAGAAATAACAGAACAGTTCAAATAGTCGAAATGCCACAACATCCTCCAGAAAATAATAACACGTCAGATAGAATCTGACTAGATACTGTACAGGTCGCATCTTCCAATAACACAAGCACTACTTTTGACACGCAGATTGTTGTTCACGAAAATGTTATTACTTTCGACGACATCCGAGACACTCTTTTGCAGGAAAGACCAGTTATTCAAAAAACCATTTCACATCCTGTCATCGAAATTAAAATTGGTTCATCGAAATTTTCTGCAGTAATCGATTCCGGATCACCTATGTCAGTTATAAATGAAGAAACTTTTAACGAGTGTAACAAAGAGAATACCTATCCTACATTACCTTTAGGCAAAACGAAAGTGAAAGGAGCAGTATCGAGTAAAGGAGTAGACGTTAAATTACAGACACATTTATCATTTTGTATTGCATGTCACACATTTCACTCAAATTTTTGGATTATTCCGTTTTTGACGACAGACATTATTTTAGGTACGAATTTTCTGGTACAACACGATGCCATTATTGACTTTCAAAATTCCTATTTAATGTTGAAGGATGAAAATATACAATTTGCTATAGAATTTCAGCACTCACTATCTGCGGAAGAACAAACAATTAATCGCACAGAGGTCATTTCCGTATGACGTAACATAGACTGTAATTCCACATTGTTCACAAATACGTACGTACATAACTTTAATACTCCAGACGAAGCTGACTATGATGTAATGCAGATGATTTCTGATAAGGTTAAAGAGAGCAGTGCAAATACAGACGACGAACGCACGCAATTACACAAAATTCTTTTACAGCAAGCTCCAGTTTTTGACAATGTTCCTGGTACTATGTCCGGATTTATGTATGAATTTCAAGTCAAACAGCACGACACATTTAAAGCCAAGCATTATCCCATTCCATATATCCACAGAGAACAAGTTAAGAAAGAATTGCAAGCTATGCTTGACCAAGGCAGTTAGTACGTACATAAACCCGCTACATATCGTCAAGAAAAAAGATGGCTCACTTCGCCTCGTGCTTGATTCACGTTACATCAGTGACATAATTATTAATGAAACAGATCGACCACAGACACTAGAGGAACTTCTACAGAAATTTCATGGTACGGCTATTTATTCAACACTAGATTTGAAATCGGGATTTTGGCAAATTCAGCTTCATCCGAATTGCAGAAAGTACACAGCATTTCTCTGTTTTGGTGACTGTTATCAATTTTGCAAATTACCATTCGGTTTAACTATTTCTTCTGCAGCTTTTATTCGCGGTTTGAAGACAATACTTCCGACAGAACTTAAAGACAGAATCACGACGTATGTAGACGACATTCTTATCGCAGAAGCTAACTGGTCTGAACACAATATGATCCTTGAACGTATGTTACTAACTTTTCATGCACATGGACTCACAGTTAATCTTAGTAAATCGCACTTTGGTAAAACTTCTATAAAATTTCTTGGACATGTAATTTCAGCAGAAGGCATTGCGCCTGACCCGGAAAAACTTCAAGCTTTACGTGACATTACTGTTCCTACGACAAAAAAACAATTACGCAGCTTTTTGGGCTTAATTAACTTTTTTCGTAAATTTATTCATTACTCTGCTTTAGATACCCCCAGATTATGTCAATTGACAGGTAAAAACAGTATTTGGTCCTGGGATAAGCAAGCACATTCTGAATTTATGAACCTGAAACATGCTTTGTTGAATGCACCACTTTTATTGCACCCAGATCTTACCAGAAATTTTTCCATTGCCACCGACAGTTCTAACACCGCTTTAGGCGTACACGTTTTTCAGGAAATTGAAGAAGATGGTTCTACAGTAATTAAAAACATCGCATTTGTAAGTCGCATTCTGTCACCTGCTGAACGAAATTATTCCGTTACAGAACTGGAAACATTATGTGTTGTTTGGGCTTTTACGAGATTTAGACATTTTCTTTATGGAAGACACACCACCGTCTACACAGACCACAGAGCGATACAATTTTTACTTTCAGCTAAATTTACACACGACAAAGTAGATGGAAGCTTTATTTACAGGAATTTAATTTTACAATTGTTCACATTCCCGGCACACAAAATGTTATAGCAGACGCACTATCGCGTTCTCTGAGCAACAATCAGCAAGACATCGCAACCAACTTCTGCAAAACAAATTTTAGCGTCATGTACATTCAACAAGTTGCATTTGAAAATTTTATTTCGTCGTCATTACAGGACATAGCACAAGAGCAAAGTAAAGACAACGTGTGGGAAGAAATTAAACAGCTTTGGCAAGATAAGAATAATGTTACGATTAAAAAACATTACACTGCACGCAATGACATTCTGTTTCGCCACTCTCATCCTGACAGCAACAATTGGTTATTATGCATTCCTGACGAACTGGTTAACAAATTAATCTGGTATACTCGTTTAAGTTATGCACATTACGGAGCCAGAAAATGTTTTCTTATACTGAGGCAGAACTGTTACTTTACCAACATGGAAAAACGTATACGACGAGTTTTAGCGGCATGTAAAATCTGCCAGAAAGCTAAGTCAGACACAACTTCACATATTCCTCCATTATATCCCACTATACCTGTTAAATTGAGACATATGGCCGCTGTAGACATTTTTGCTCCAATTCCGAGAACTAATAGAGGTTTCTGCTACATCTTTGTCAGTGTTGAACTCACTTCAAAATTTGTTACTTTCACTCCGTTACGCAAAGCTACTGCTAAAACCGTTTCGAAAGCATTTGTAAAGCATTTTCTATTTCATGTAGGGCATGTGTTGAAAGTAATTTCTGACAATGGATCACAATTTCGTTCTGCTATATGGACACGTATGTTACGAACTAGAAACATTTCTCCGATCTATATATCCAGGTACCATGCTTCTTCGAACCATTGTGAACGATTAATGAAAGAAATTGGTAAACTGTGTAGAATACACTGCCACAAAAGACATATTGATTGGGACACACACATATTCTCATTCCAGGATGTAATTAATTCCATACCAAATGAATCCACTATGCTATCTCCGTCTGTTATACTGATAAATGTTGAACCGCCTAACAAAATTACAGAATTAGTAAACTTTCCTACATCTCGTCGGCTACGACACCATGAAATAATTAACATTGCGCTGAACAACATTAAACGTGCCGCAGAGCGCAGGAGAAGACAGCAAAAACAAGTTTGTATACGCCGTGACTTTCACATTGGACAGAAGATATTAGTACGTACACACTATTTATCCAGCAGAATAAAAGGTAAGTGCAGTAAATTTGAACTTCTATACGCAGGTCCATATCGGATTCGCAGCATTCCTCACCCCAATGTTGTACACGTCGAAACTCTGAGAACCAGAAAAAGTAAAGGCGACCACCATGTCTCCAATACTAAACCCTTTATTGAATGAAGACACTTTATGATTTAACATACTATGATGCCATTTACTAATTTTTATGATCACTTATGCAATTATATTCACATGACTAATTATTGATGATTATCGTATTTTTTCTTGGCAAGTGCCCGGCAAGGTAAGGTTGGCAGGTCGCTCTTCTTGTCGTTACACATTAGACTGTGCATATTTTTCCAGATGAATTTACACATTTAGGACTGTTTCTGCAATTATATTTATGTGACTACTTATTGATGATTATCGTATTTTTTCTTGGCAAGTGCCCGGCATGGTAAGGTTAGTAGGTCGCTCTTCTTGTCGTTACATATAAGACTGTGCACATTTTTTCCAGAGAAACTTACGTATCTTATGAATAATTATGCAATTTTATCTAGTGACATATTAATTTTATTAAATTCTCTCTCCATTAAAGTCTTTAATTCTCGCCTTTACTAAGTACACAACATACAAGGTGAACTCAAAGAAGGTCACATTTCTTGTCATCATTTTTTTTATGTATGTACGATTGTTTTCATATTTTGTTTATATGCACTGTGAAATAATTAAGATATAACACACACCAGTTGACTTTGACATTTTTGCCCTATGATATCTCAACATAGTGACTGTTTTACATTTTTTGCTGCTGCATTGTGATATTCTGTGTACATTTTTGCATTTGAACACTGTCTATTTTTTTTCATAGTACGTTTTCTGTCATGGTATGCTGTATGCTTAATTATGTTATCATAAACCAGTAATTATTTAGTGAGTATATGATGTAAATGCAAGACATTAATCTTTGTTCATCAATTTCAGAAAGAAATGATGCGTAAAAGAAATAAATTAAACAGAAATGGGAATTTCACCTTCGCAATGAACGAAAGAAGATGCAAACCTCGTGATGAAGAGTAAATGGATCAGAATTAACAAGAAAATACTATACACATCGTAGAATAGCAGTCTTAACTAATTTTTTCTTTCAGAATACAAGGCGATTGATGCAGGCTGTCAGACAGAACTACACATCTTAGTTTTAGTGATGGAATATGCTAGAGATAAGGAATAGTTATGTAATGAGTAATGAAATGATTTTTTTTGCAGATGATAATGAATGCTGATGAACAATGATGAAGAATATGCTACTATGGATAATGAAGTTTTTCTTTACAGGTGATGATAATAATGGAGTTATGATAATATAGATAATGAAGTGATGGATAATGAAGTTTTTTCTTTACAGATGAGGATAATGTGGAAGTTATGTATTCATGCTATGTTGTTATTTAAGTATTTGTTGCAGTTCGCTTTGACAGCAGGTGTTATATTGCATAGTATAGTGACTGAAGGTTTTGGAAAAGACAGCTATGGAACACATTTTTTATACACATTTCACTACCTGTTAATTCGAAGTCCACTACTTTTCAGCATAAAATGCATTTCTTCTTTCAGCTTAATAATCCATTTTTTGTATATTTTTGCAGGAGAAATTATTTATGAAATTAATGTGCTATAAGCAGTTATTCATTAAATTTATGTCATTTATGAATGTGATTACATATACTCTACTTGTTTCATAATCTTGCAACAGCGGACTCATGACGAATGACGTTACACATTTTCATTTACAGCAACAACCCAGAAGCAAATTTTTTTTCTCTTGCTTTCCCCTATAATTACCCAAAGCAATGCATTGCTAACAAAAAATGTGTTACCAGTCCCAAATAATGATACCAGTTTAAGAGAGTTCTGAGTAATGCTGATCAGCTATGAATAATATGTCACTTGAATAATGAATGCTACTGATTATGCTTTGTAACTTGAATAATGAATGCTATTGATTACTGTATTGAAATGACCAATGATTATTTAATAATGCTTTGTAACTAGGAAATAAATTCTACTGATAATGCTTTGTAATTAGGAAATGAGTGCTACTGATTACTGTATTGAAATGATTACTGTATTGAAATGACCAATGATTATTTAATAATGCTTTGTAACTAGGAAAAGAATGCTACTGATTACTGTATTTAAATGACCAATGATTAATAATGCTTTGTAACTAGGAAATGAATGCTACTGATTATGCTTTGTAACTAGGAAAAGAATGCTACTGATTACTGTGTTTAAATTACCAATGATTAATAATGCTTTGTAACTAGGAAATGAATGCTACTGATTACGGTATTGAAATGACCAATGACAATGTTGTCTGTAAATCAATTAATGAACATTTTTCTGTAATACTGCATACATGGTAGAGAAATGTCCAATAACTGGGCTATGAATGCCGCAAACTACTAATGTAATTCCCAATGAAGACTAGTATGTGACTTAATGTCCTTCACTTTCTGACCTAACTACCCTGAATTGCAGCAATATCCATTTGTCCTGTATATCCTCTTGATCATGGAGCACTATATATGGTTTTTGCACTAATTCTACGTTGGTGTGCTTTGTAAGAGCGTGGTGTTGACATGACATGCTGTCCACCACCATGAGCGATGGAGATGTTATTATAGTCCCACTGTTTGGTGTACCTGATGTACTGCCAAAATGATAACATGGAATATTACTACGACATTTCAGTGTCTTGGGTACGCTGATAAATACTTCTGGGAAAAGAACTTCAGATTGTCTGACTTGGTGTTGTACTTCTGTGGAAAGATATGGACTTTCAGTGCAGCTGCGTGCAACCTAAAGTGCTACAACCATGATGCAATCCTTCCCTTTCCTATCCTAATTCTTGTAACATAGTGAAAATCATTTTTTGCTAACATCATTTGTATTCATGGCCTATACATTTTTTTTTCGAACTACAGTGCGAGTGCACTTTTTTTATTTTCTAACATGATTACTACTCATTGTATGTACATTTCGATTTGCTGATATGTTCTGAACTGCAGTGCATGTGCACTTATGTCACTTGTCAACATGATTTTTTTTCCATTATGTTTATTTGTTGTGAAAATGCTAAAGAGTTTTTCAATGCGTGTGCACTTTTGTCATTTATCAATATGATTTGTATATACATTTTTCTGATTTGCTAATATGTTCTGTACTCATTGTATATATTTCTTTGTCATTGTCTGAAATGTTTTGTACTCGGTGCATGTGCACCATATTTAATTCATGTTCTACATCTGAATATTCTGTGATTGCAAAGTTAATTAGTTAAGAAAAAATTTGTTGCTCATGGCAAGTACAAATGACTCACCATCGCTGCCAAATTTTTGCCCCCCCAGTGGAGGGTTATGAAACGCGTATGTATTCAGTAGCAGCGATGGCGAGGCATGACAGAATCTCTGACCAGAGAGTTATTTATCGTTGCTAGTCTGCGCTTGACCGCGCGAGTGTTCAGTTGCGAGATGGACTCAGTTGCGAGAAGGTAGTTGTACGTAGCGAGTCGCGAGAGCATGTAGTTGCAGTTGCGAGTTGTACTTAGTCGGAGTTGTGTGTGTGGAGTCGGCGGGCGTCGACATGGGTCTCTGGTCAAGGTTCGGGACGAGGTATATTGTTAAATAAGGTAATGAAACAGCATTGCGCACATCTGATAATGTAATGTATGTTAACTGTAATTAATTTGTTCAATAAATGCCCCAATAATAATTTTGTTTTCAAAGTAATTGTTTTTAAGAAAAGAATCATTCCAATTGAAACAATATTTCCTATGCTTTTCCTCCCAGAATAAATTTATCAGATTAATTATTGCACAGGGCCTAAGGTCAGCGCAGCTGCCCTTATAAAATTTATCAGGTTGATCTTAACGTTAATTTTGTGGGGACAACATTTTTGCACATTTTTAATATCATTGAGTTTTGTTACTGTGGAAAGCTAACATTTGGCACTATTTGCAATTCTATTCAATTCTTTTCATTTACGTTTAGCACGATGTCCAATTCACATTTAAATATATTCTTTTATTTTTGCGGAGAGGTTACACAGGCAATAAGTTGGTTTATACCTTACGATTAAGTCCTCACTAAACGAACTTCCTCATCCCAAGGGGTAGCCTCGCGGTCTTAGGAGGCTTGTCACGGTCCGCGCGGCTCCCCCTGTCGGACGTTCGAGTCCTCCCTTGAGCATGGGTGTGTGTTTTGTCCTTAGCCTAAGTTAGTTTAACTTAGACTAAGTACTGCGTAAGCTGAGGGACCGATGACCTGAGCAGTTTGGTCCCATAAGACCCTACCACAAATTTCCAAATTTCCTCATCCCTTTCCACCATATTATCTTCAAGATCGTTTGCTTTGCATATGGTTTATTGGCTATGAAAGGTAATTGTTTCTACTCCACTTTCGACCGGTATTTGGTACACCGACAGTTCTATATATAAGTTTCCTTTAATTTGAAAAATATGTAAAAATCAGCCAACCGGTTGCATAGATTTTCTATATACCTTGACCAGGTTTCGTCACCTCTAAGGTTGACTTCATCAGAAGGTAAGATAATTACATGAAGTGTCCGCAGCTCGTGGTCGTGCGGTAGCGTTCTCGCTTCCCACGCCCGGGTTCCCGGGTTCGATTCCCGGTGGGGTCAGGGATTTTCTCTGCCTCGTGATGTGAACCAATTACATGAAGAACATATAGTCAAAGATGTACAGTGATTTAAGAGCTGAGTTGCTCAAGTCATACATTAAAATATAAGACATAATGTCTCCTCACACCACCCCGGTGTTACTTATGTTTTAATGTTTGAAGAACATTATGTCTTATACTTTAATGTATGACTTGAGCAACTCATCTTTTAAATCACTGTACATTTTTGACGATATGTTCTTCATGTAATTACCTTACCTTCTGATGAAGTCACCCTTATAGATGACGAAACCTGGTCAAGGTATATAGAAAATCTATGCAACTGGTTGGCTGATTTTTACATATTTTTCAAATTTGTGTACACGGTTGCTGCAAACGTCAGCCATGTCCAAAATTGCTTCCTTTCATTTACGTCTATGGTCACAAACTTTTTGTTAACAGATTACCGGTTTCGGTCTTTAATGACCATCATCAGATCTGTTTCATAAACACAAAGTCATAATGTACTGCAGCCATAGTGCCTGGTGCTGATTGCGCATTCAGAATTTGACGCTGGTGCTGATTCCGCATTTAGCATTTGACGATGCCACTATTAAATTAAAGGGAACTTATTACATATACCGGCCACTGTTTTTTCGGCGACGATGTCGCAGCTTGTGAAAGTTCCATATATCTTTTACCGCGGCACAACAAGCTCAGTGCTGGCTTTAACATCAGATACAAACTGTGTTTGAATCTCTGACTTATGCCTTATATCTGAGCGCAGCCCGTGTTGTGAAAGCTACTGCATGGTGCTGGGCAGTGCCAGGCCAAGGGCTGTGCCCCCTGTCGTTCTCTTCACTTCTCTTTCCTCCGGACGGACAAGCGGAACCGCCAAGTTTGCCGTCGCAGTTCTCAATTCGAGGCAGCGGAGGTGCGGCCACCGTCTCTGGGGAAGCAGATTAAACTTGGGCTGGCTCCGCTCCCTCCAGTTCCACTGGAGGACGGCTCTCCCGACTTCGTATGCAGCAGGCGGCCTCTTTGCCACAGAGATAAGCCGCGAACTTGTTGCTCCGTCGCCGGCCGTTGTGGCCGAGAGGTTCTAGGCGCTTCAGCCCGCAACGGCGCTGCTGCTACGGTCGCAGGTTCGAATCCTGCCTCGGGCATGGATGTGTGTGATGTCCTTAGGTTAGTTAGGTTCTACGTCCAGGGGACTGATGACCTGAGATGTTAAGTCCCACAATGCTCAGAGCCATTTGAATCACTTTTTGTTGCTCCGTTCTTATCGATGGTTTCTGAGGAACGATAGACAATAAATAGTAGCTGCTGCATGTGGCGTCTCATACATTCCAAGTGTAATGTCTGCTACGTGGCACTGTGTTTGTAGCACGCCCGGATCCCTGTGGGAGAGGCGTGGGATGGGGATCATGACCCTCCGCCCTCCAAACAACATTTTATTGAATGCATTCAGGTTTTTGTATACGACGGTGTGCTGAAAAGTAGTTCCGTCTGAATTTTTATGTAAAAGATCTTGAAGTTTTTTTAAGTAAAACCAACGTTATAAACATTCCACACCTTAACTCTTCGTGTTTACATATTTGCAGCCCTCTGCTGTAAGAGGACTCGGAGTCCAAAAATGGTTCAAATGGCTCTGAGCACGATGGGACTTAACATCTGAGGTCATCAGTCCACTAAGAACTACTTAAACCCAACTAACCTAAGGACATCACACACATCCATGCCCGAGGCAGGATTCGAACCTGCGACCGTAGCAGCCGCGTGGTTCCAGACTGAAGAGAATGTACAGCTGTGCTGAAAGGGTGCCGCGGGTGACAACAGAAGCAAGTGCTCCTATGAAATAAAACGGCACCCCGGACCATCACACCTCCTTGTTGGGATGTATGGCGGGCGCCAGTCACGACGCCCCAGGCAACCAATGGTGGGATACCATCCAAACTGTCGCCTGCCGTATGGCCCAGTAGCCAGGGCCACTCCATTTCGTAGGAGGACCCGTGGTAGCGTCTTTATTAGTAACTAAAACGTCCTCCATATCGGATTCGAAAACCGCTACCGCTTAACTTTTGATTAGTAATCAGCATTGGCGGTCGGAGATTTCTGGCATAAGAAGTCACCCTCATTCTGCCAACGGTTTTGTCAAAGAGGGCGGAAGAGCAGACAGAGGTTCAAGGCAGTCTCTTGTCCTAGGGGTGGGAAACTGCCCCTAAAGGCTGAAGAATCAGCAATGATCAACGGCATGAGGATGCAGAAGGCGTTGGAAACACTGCATTAAAGGGACATGTGCCCCCAGGACATATGGCCTCTAATTGAAAAAGTGTCATGATCTCTCCATTTACAAAATGTTCCGGAATAGTCCACCATTCGCATCTCTGGGACGAAACTGCCAAGGAGGAGGTGACCATGAGAAAAACATTGAATAATCACCGAAACGAGACCGTTCGATGAGTTGGGGGTGTGGAATGTCAGAAGCTTGAATGTGGTAGGGAAGCTAGAAAATCTGAAAACGGATATGCAAAGGCTCAATCTTGATATAACAGCAGTCAGTGAAGTGAAATGGAAAGAAGACAAGAATTTCTGGTTAGATGAGTGCGGGGTAATATTAACAGCAGCAGAAAATGGTATAATGGGAGTAGGATTCGTTATGAATAGAAAGGTAGGACAGAGAGAGTGTTAATGCGAACAGTTCAGTGATATGGTTGTTGTTGTCAAAATCTATAGCAAGCCAACACCGACAACGATAGTTCAGGTATACATGTTGACGTCGCAAGCTGAAGATGAAGAGATAGAGAAAGTGTATGCGGTTACTAAAAGGGTAATACAGTACATAAATTGAAATGAAAATCTGAAAATATTACAAGAGGATATGAGCTTGGGACAAGGAATGAGAGAAGAGAAAGAATAATTGAGTTATGTAATAAATTTCAGCTAGTAATAGCGAATACTTTGTTCAAGAACCACAGGAGGAGAAGGTATACTTGGAAAAGACCGGGTGATACGGGAAGATTTCAGTTAGATTACATCGTGGCCAGACAGAGATTCCGAAATCAGATACTGGGTTGTAGGGTGTACCCAGGAGCAGATATAGATTCAGATCACGGTGTAGTAGTGACGAAGAGTAGGTTGAAGTTCAAGAGATTAGTCAGGAAGAATCAGTACGCAAAGAAGTGGGATATAGAAGTACTAAGGAATGACGAAATATGCTTGAAGTTCTCTAAGGCCATAGATATAGCAATAAGGAATAGTTCAGTAGGCAGTATAGTTGAAGAGGAATGGATACGTCTAAAAATGGCAACCACAAAAGTTGGAAAGAAAAACATAGGTACAAAGAAGGTAACAGCGAAGAAACCATGGGTAACAAAAGAAATACTTCAGCTGATCGGTGAAAGAAGGAAGTACAAAAACGTTCAGGGAAATTCAGCAATACCGAATTACAACTTGCTGAGGAATGAAAGAAATAGGATGTGCAGGGAAGCTAAGACAAATTGGCTGCATGAAAAATATTAAGAAATCGAAAAAGAAATGATCGTCGGAAGGACTGTCTCAGTATACAGGAAAGTCAAAACAACCTCCGGTGAAATTAAAAGTAAGGGTGGCAACATTAAGAGTGCAACGAGAATTTCACTGTTAAATGCAGAGGAGAGAGCGGATAGGTGGAAAGAGTACATTGAAGGCCTGTATGAGGGGGAAGATTTGTTTGATGTGATAGAAGAAGAAACAGGAGTCCATTCGGGAGAGATAGGGGATCCAGTATTAGAGTCAGAATTTAAAAGAGGTTTGGAGGACTGAAGATCAAATAAGGCAGAAGGGACAGATAACATTCCATCAGAATTTCAAAATCATTGGGGGAAGTGGCAACAAAACGACTATTCACTTTGGTGTGTAGAATGTATGAGTCTGGTGACATATCATGTGACTATCGGAAAAGCATCATCCTTACAATTCCGAAGACGGTAAGATATGACAAGTGCGTGAATTATCGCACAATCAGCTTAACAGATCATGCATCCAAGTTGCTTACAAGAATAATATACAGAAGAATGGAAAAGAAAATTGATGATGCGCTAGATGACGACCAGTTTGGCTTTAGGAAAGGTATAGGCACGTTTTCTTCAGTCTTGCTTCCATCATCAGCCGCAACGTCAGAATTGCCTTTCTCGTGCTGCACGAGAGAGGCAATTCTGACGTTACGGCTGATGGTGGAAGCAAGACTGAAGAAAAATCAAGACACGTTCATAGGATTTGTTGGCCTGGAAAAAGCGTTCGACAATGTAAAATGGTGTAAGATGTTCAAAAATCTGAGAAAAATAGGGATAAACTATAGGGAGAGATTGGTAATATAGAATGTGTACCAAGGGCAAGAGGGAATAATAAGTGGACTACAAAGAACGAAGCGCTCGGATTAAAAAGGGTGTAAGACAGGGATTTAGTCTTTCCCCCACACTGTTCAATCTGTACACTGATTAAGCAATAATGGAAATAAAAGAAAGGTTCAGGAGTAGAATTAAAACTGAAGTTGAAAGTATATCAATGATACGATTCGCTGATGACATTACTATCCTCGGTGAAAGTAGTGAAGAATTACGTGACTTTCTGAATGGGATGAACACTCTGATGAGAACAGAATATGGACTGAGAGTATATGAAAGAACTACGAAAGTAATGAGAAGTAGGGGAAATGAGAACAGTGAGAAACTTAACATTAGGATTGTTGGTCACGAAGTAGACGAAGTTAAGGAATTCTCCTACGTAGCAGCAAAATAACCAATGATGGACCGAGCAAGGAGGACATCAAAATCATTCTAGCACTGGCAGAAAGGGGATTCCTGCCCAAGAGAAATCTATTAGTATCATACACAAGTCTTAATTTGAGGAAGAAATTTCTGAAAATGAACGGCTGGAGTACAGCATTGTATGGTAGTGAAACATGGACTGTGGGAAAACCGGAACGGAGGAGAATCGAAGCATATGAGATTTGGTGCTGAAGGCAAATGATTCAAATTAGGTGGACTAATAAGGTAAGGAATGAGGTGGTTCTGCGCAGAATAGAAGAGGAATGAAATATGTGGAAAACGCTGACAAGAAGATGGGGCAGGATGATAGGACATCTCTTAAGACATCAGGGAATGCCTTCCATGGTACTACAGGGAGCGGTAGAGGGCAAAAACTGCAGAGGAAGACAGAGATTGGAATACATCCAGAAGAGTTGAGGACGTAAGTTGCAAGTGCTACTTTGAGACGAAGAAGTTGGCGAAGGAGAGAAATTCGTGGCGGACCGCATCAAACCAGTCATAAGACCGATGATCCAAAAAACAAAGGAGGACCCTTTTGGTTGTCATCCGCGGCACCCTTACAGCACAGCGGTATGTCGGCGATGTACTAAGAACCGTTTTGTTGCCCTTCATGGCAAATCATTGTGGGCTTACCTTTCAGCAAGATAATTCCCGCCCGCCCGCTACGAGGGTTTGTGCTGTTGTCTTGGTGCTTGCCAATCCCTACCTTGGCGAGCAAGGTCGTCAGGTCTCTCCCCACTTGAGAACGTTTGGAACTTTATGGGCAGGACCGATATTAACTACTTGGTGGAACTAAAAGAATGTGCGGGAGCATGTTGCCAGATACCTCTCAGTCGTGCAGAGGAATCTGGACGTCACATGGCGTGAGCTCAATGTGTCTAAAGCGCCAAATGGGGCTGAACTTGCGACACGAGGGAGTTGAAGGAACGAGAAGACACAGTGTGTGCCAATCAGTGAGTCTTTATGGTGGTGTTCATCACTACATCATGGCCTGGAGACAAGGTCTGGATGATTTCACTCGGAGAAGAATCATCAGGAAAGTGGAAGGAGGACGAAACGTAGCCCAGGGGTATCTTATTGCTCACAGAATAGTTTCACGTGCATGGAGAGCGTTTCGAACTATATGAACTGCTACCCGATGGAACGCAGGTGGTCAGCCATTGTCAACTACAGTACCTAATGATCGCTGCATTATGCAACAGGCAAGAACGGACCTACGTCAAACAGTGGGTACAATTGTGAGTGTATTTAAAATGACTGCACTGCATACACTCTCACGGTCCACAGTGGCATGGCAAGTGCACTGTGTGGTCTCTTTGCCCGAAGACCAGTACGATCGGTTCCGTTGAAAGCTGCGCATTGCCGGCACCGTTTGCGATAGTGTCAAGAGCATAGAGACTGGACCAACCAGGATACGGTCACATTCTCTTCTTGGATGGGAGCAGATTTAGTCTGAATAGTAATTCTGGTCATACCCTCATATGGCAAGAGTTGGGCTTATGTAATGCACCGAGGAACATTGTCGAGCATGATCGTTTTGATTGTCAAGGTATTATGGCGTCTGGAGGCACAATGTTGCAAGGGCGAATTGAACTTCAAATCTTTGAACGTAGTACACTCAACGGCTAATGTTACTGCCACTCTACTCGTTCCCACCAGAGTGTTTTCAGATGTGTGTTCTTCTCTGATTTCCTTTTCGTGGATGACAGTGCGCGGCCGCAACGAGCAGCGGAATCTGAGGAGCTGTTGGAACGACAGGACGTACGACGAATGGGCTGACCTGCCCGTTTCTCCGACTTACATCCCATCGAACACGTGTGGAATGCGTTGGTGAGACGTATTGCAGAACGTCCAGATGCACGAAAAGCTATCCACTAGTTGTCAACCGCACTGGTGGAAGAATGGAACGTCCTACCACAAGAACTCCTTACCAACGTCGGTGCCAGAAAAGTGATCACGTTGCAGAGCCTGTACTGTTGTCCGTTGTGATCACATACCCCATTAAGAACCATGTCCCGTCTTTTGCAATGTCCAGCGGACCACCATAAATCGCTCTGAGTTCACTGTAATTACTGTCTTTGAATAAAAGTATCATTTCTATTCCTGTTACTGCATATTTCTTTCAGTTACCTTCTGTTCTTTGCTTTACTGTACTGTAGCAGTCCTTTTTATTTATAGTCCACGTTTCATCGAGCTATGTTTGTTGGCACTGCCACATCATGCGAAATTTACTTTCGTTCTAAAGTATTGCACACCAGCATACATACGGCTTCCAGGTAAGGTACTTTTCTCCGTAACTTACAAAATAATAGGCCATAGGAATATTAATTTATGTAGGCAAACGGAAAAAACTTTACGCTTTCTTGTGAACATAGCATATTCAGTTATTTTGTCGAAAGTTGTCGCAGTGAGTTATAACTCTTTTACCAGAAATTTTTTTCTGTCGTGTAGCTGATGTATTGAAACAAACTGCGTAGAAATTAATTTAAATCACGTGTATCAAATTTAATTCTGGAGCTAGAAACATTCAGAGTTTTAAGGTTGAATGCAGTGTGCTATACATAATGATTGGCTTTTGTTCAGATGGACCTCCAGGTAGCGGAATGTTCATTTAAGTGACGTGTTCAAACGAGTGCTAATTTTCGTGAATGCACAACTCAGATCGACTACTAATCGTGCACCAAGCACTGTACGAAGCGCTGGGGACTGCACTACGTCGACATGCATCAGCGACCATCCGACAGTTGTCAATGGCGCTGATGGAGGAATGAAACTCCATATCAGTTTTGTAGCCAACGTGGGAGCACGTTGCAGAACATGCACTGCAGTCGGTGGTGATCAGACACCCTCTTAAGTGGGGATGAAAGGGAAAAAGTAAATATTTATTTAAAAATAATTACAGCCATATTTATTAGTGTACAAATCTAAAATTTTGCAGCCGCGTGGAATTAGCCGGGCGGTCTAAGGCGCTGCAGTCATGGACTGTGCGGCTGGTCCCGGCGGAGGTTCGAGTCCTCCCTCGGGCATGGGTGGGTGTGTGTTTGTCCTTAGGATAATTTAGGTTAAGTAGTGTGTAAGCTTAGGGACTGATGACCTTAGCAGTTAAGTCCCATAAGATTTCACATACGTTTGAACATCTTTTAAAATTTTGCATCTGTAAAGAAAAAGAGCAGTGTTTTAACGGAAATGTATAATAAAATATGGAGGATTACTATTTTGCCAGAAATTTGAATTTTTAATTTTTTTATTGTCTTTCTTATAAAAGCCATAACTTAAAATCTAATCGTGCAATTAAACTGAAAATTTTATTGTAGTGTTCTGAGAAGGTTATAAGACCACTGAACTACAGTTATTAATTTATGGTACAAATTGTAGCATTAACAGAGTTTTTAATTTTCACATCCAAAATTAACTTCTTTTTCTACATACAATCATCTAATGATCAGAACGCAATTGCAGGATATCGTATTTTTTAGTTCCAGGGAGACAGCAACACGTTGTCAACAGTTCCTGAAAATTTCATAGCATTAGCGCACATACTTTTTGAGAAAAGACTTCTAATATTGTAAAAAATGTAAAACAGAGAAACAGAGGTTCAAAGATTTCCTTCTCATACGTCTGCATATAATAAACTTATCTCAATTTTAAAATCCTCCATACTGATACTCCTCATCCTCCAGGTTTCTCGTCTCTCCTCTTCGAATCTGCCTGGCCTGTATTTGCACGTAAGACACTGATCTGTTACCTTTCTTCACCCTGCTCTCGTCGATGTTATAAAATGCTTCTGTTGTAAACACACCAGGTTCTGTACCAACTCTCTTCAGCACTTCAGTTTTGCCATTATTTGCGTTACTTTAACATAAAACTTCAACTCGACAGAATGTCCTTTTTGAGCATCTAATCCAATGAGGCTTTCATTTGCATTTTGTGTCTTTCTGTGAAGACACATCCTCAATAAATCAGGGTTTGAAATTTGAATATGGGCTTGATTGCATTCATTATAGGTTCTGGTAGAGTGTTTGTGTGAATACGTCTCATTTCTGCTGCTGAACCTACACCAGTCGTCTTTCAGACAAAGATTCTGCATTGATGTTTGGCCAGCGGATAGTTCGTGGAAAAAAAATTGCCCACACAGCACGCCTTCTTGTTGTTGTGGTCTTCAGTCCTGAGACTGGTTTGCTGCAGCTCTCCATGCTACTCTATCCTGTGCAAGCTTCTTCATCTCCCAGTACCTACTGCAACCTACATCCTTCTGAATCTGCTTAGTGTATTCATCTCTTGGTCTCCCTCTACTATTTTTACCCTCCACGCTGCCCTCCAATACTAAATTGGTGATCCCTTGATGCCTCAGAACATGTCCTATCAACCGATCCCTTCTTCTGGTCAAGTTGTGCCACAAACTTCCCTTCTCCCCCATCCTATTCAGTACTTCCTCATTAGTTATGTGATCTACCCATCTAATCTTAAGCGTTCTTCTGTAGCACCACATTTCGAAAGCTTCTATTCTCTTCTTGTCCAAACTATTTATCGTCCATGTTTCACTTCCATACATAGCTACACTCCACACAAATACTTTCAGAAACGACTTCCTGACATTTAAATCTATACTCGATGTTAAATTTCTCTTCTTCAGAAATGCTTGCCTTGCCATTGCCAGTCTACATTTTATATCCTCTCTACTTCGACCATCATCAGTTATTTTGCTCCCCAAATAGCAAAACTCCTTTACTGGTTTAAGTGTCTCATTTGCTAATCTAACTCCTTCAGCATCACCCGACTTAATTCGACTACATTCCATTATCCTTGTTTTGCTTTTGTTGATATTCATCTTATACTCTACTTTCAAGACACTGTCCATTCCGTTCAACTGCTCTTCCAAGTCCTTTGCTATCTCTGACAGAATTACAATGTCATCGGCGAACCTCAAAGTTCTTATTTCTTCTCCATGAATTTTAATACCTACTCCGAATTTTTCTTGCTTTCTTCACTTCTTGCTCAATATACAGATTGAATAACATCGGGGAGAGGCTACAACCCTGTCTCACTCCCTTCCCAACCACTGCTTCCCTTTCATGCCCGTCAACTCTTATAACTGCCATCTGGTTTCTGTACAAATTGTAAATAGCTTTTCGCTCCCTGTATTTTACCCCTGCCACCTTCAGAATTTCAAAGAGAGTATTCCAGTCAACATTTTCAAAAGCTTTCTCTAAGTCTACAAATGCTGGAAACGTAGGTTTGCCTTTCCTTAATCTAGCTTCTAAGATAAGTCGTAGGGTCAGTATTGCCTCACGTGTTCCAACATTTCTACGGAATCCAAACTGATCTTCCCCGAGGTCGGCTTCTACTAGTTTTCCCATTCGTCTGTAAAGAATTCGCGTTAGTATTTTGCAGCCGTGACTTATTAAACTGATAGTTCGGTAATTTTCACATCTGTCAACTCCTGCTTTTTCGGGATTGGAATTATTATATTCTTCTTGAAGTCTGAGGATATTTCGCATGTCTAATACGTCTTGCTCACCGGATGGTAGAGTTTTGTCAGGACTGGCCCTCCCAAGGCTGTCAGTAGTTCTAATGGAATGTCGTCTACTCCCGGGGCCTTGTTTCGACTCAGGTCTTTCAGTGCTCTGTCAAACTCTTCACGCAGTATCATATCTCCCAATTCATCTTCATCTACATCCTCTTCCATTTTCATAATATTGTCCTCAAGTGCATCGCCCTTGTATAGACCCTCTATATACTCCTTCCACCTTTCTGCTTTCCCTTCTTTGCTTAGAACTTGGTTTCCTTCTGAGCTCTTGATATTCATACAAGTGGTTCTCTTTTCTCCAAAGGTCTCTTTAATTTTCCTGTAGGCAGTATCTATCTTAGCCCTAGTGAGATAAGCCTCTACATTCCTACATTTGTTCTCTAGCCATCCCTGCTTAGCCATTTTGCACTTCCTGTCGATCTCATTTTTGAGACGTTTGTATTCCTTTTTGCCTGCTTCATTTACTGCATTTTTATATTTTCTCCTTTCATAAATTAAATTCAAAATTTCTTCGGTTACCCAAGGATTTCTACTAGCCCTCCTCTTTTTACCTACTTGATCCTCTGCTGCCTTCACTACTTCATCCCTCAAAGTTACCCATTCTTCTTCTACTGTATTTCTTTCCCCCCTCCTTGTCAATTGCTCCCTTATGCTCTCCCTGAAACTCTGTACAACCTCTGGTTCTTTCAGTTTATCCAGGTCCCATTTCCTTAATTTACAACCTTTTTGTACTTTCTTCAATTTTAATCTACAGTTCATAACCAATAGATTGTGGTCAGAGTCCACATCTGCCCCTGGAAATGTCTTACAATTTAAAAGCTGGTTCCTAAATCTCTGTCTTACCATTATATAATCTATCTGAAACCTATCAGCATCTCCAGGCTTCTTCCACGTATACAACCTTCTTTTATTATTCTTGAACCAAGTGTTAGCTATGATTATGTTATGCTCTGTGCAAAATTCTACCAGGCGGCTTCCTCTTTCATTTCTTACCCCTATTCCATATTCACCCACTATGTTTACTTCTCTCCCTATTCCTACTGACGAATTCCAGTCACCCATGACTATTAAATTTTCTTCTCCCTTCACTATCTGAATAATTTTTTTTTATTTCATCATACATTTCTTCAATTTATTCGTCATCTGCAGAGCTAGTCGGCATATAAACTTGTATTACTGTGGTAGGCGTGGGCTTCGTATCTATCTTGGCCACAATAATGCGTTCACTATGCTTTTTGTTGTAGCTTACCCGCACTCCTATTTTCCTATTCATTATTAAACCTACTCCTGCATTACCCCTATTTGATTTTGTGTTTATAACCCTGTAGTCGCCTGACCAGAAGTCTTGTTCCTCCTGCCACCGAACTTCACTAATTCCCACTATATCTAACTTTAACCTATCCATTTCCCTTTTTAAATTTTCTAACCTACCTGCCCGATTAAGGGATCTGACATTCCACGCTCCGATCCGTAGAACGCCAGTTTTCTTTCTCCTGATAATGACATCCTCTTGGGTAGTCCCCGCCCGGAGATCCGAATGGGGGACTATTTTACCTCCGGAATATTTTACCCAAGAGGACGCCATCATCATTTAATCATACAGTAAAGCTGTATGCCCTCGGGAAAAATTACGGACGTAGTTTCCCCTTGCTTTCAGCCGTTCGCAGTACCAGCACAGCAAGGCCGTTTTGGTTAGTGTTACAAGGCCAGATCAGTCAATCATCCAGACTGTTGCCCCTGCAACTACTGAAAAGGCTGCTGCCCCTCTTCAGGAACCACACGTTTGTCTGGCCTCTCAACAGATACCCCTCCGTTGTGGTTGCACCTACGGTACGGCCATCTGTATCGCTGAGGCACGCAAGCCTCCCCACCAACGACAAGGTCCATGGTTCATGGTGAGGGGGCGCGGTGGGGGGGGGGGGGGGGGGCAGCACGCCTTATTGCCTCTAAATTATATGTGTTTTTCGTGATAGCTGTCCCATGAAATAACTGAAGACAATCAATTTCTTTCAGAGTAAGCCTGCCTTTTCCTCCTAGTGGTTTTCCATCCTCAAGTATTTCACATTTCTTCTCTTTCAGCAAGCGACGAAACCTACCACCAAGTTTCTTTTGGATGTGGCCAACACATTCCAACTGTTCTATTGTTGTATTGTAAGGATTTTTATCTGTTACTGCTTTCAATGAAGAGTCCCCATCACCAAGGTATTTAGTATATCTAACAACATACTGCTCCTCAGATCTGGATAACATCCTCACAACTGCAGCAGCCTCCATGCCCCACTTGAGCCACTATAACGTTTAGAGCATGCTACTGCATGCTTTTCTTGTCAAAGTGTCTTACTGTCTTCATTGTTGGGCATTTTCCTAGTTGCACGCTGGTGGCAATATTTAGACATAATTTCTACATCTAAAACTTTACCTGAGTCAATACCAATAACAGAGGTCTGCGACATAAAAATTATTTCAAATTTATTAAATGATTTTTTATAGTGTTTTCAACGCTGGTTTAGGGAAAAATAGTGAAAAAATTCCATCACATACATTTATTTCACAAACTGCTTGTCTAGTTTTAGACTTTGTCGATATTTCAGCTCTCTAGCGAGTTTGAATTTTGGTTTTTAGGATCTCCATAAACTGTTATTTAGCCGTTTTTATACTAGATCTACGTAAAATAAAGAGTAATTAGGAGAAACCAACAGTATTTTCATGTCAGTGCCTATCTGTCGCGCTGCCCCTTTCCCCACCATCACCAAGATGTGAGCTTCTGCTATTGTCCTTCAGTTCACAGTACCTCTTCACTCTGTGCTGTTCACGTGTTGTTGTTACTAGTGCTTTAAAGTAGTGACTGTTTTCTTGTGTTGTGAAGATGTGCGGAGTGTACTCTATCCCACCCCGTCTTCTTCCCTGCTCCTCCTGGTGGCTCGTCCGCGGTGGACGGGCGGAACGGGCTGCAGTCCCCCAGCGTCGTCGGCTCACCCGGTTGTGACGGTGGATGCACAGGGCCTAGGCCCCGCACGATCTCGACGACGGCTCACTGATGTGGTCAGCATTGGCGGTGAGCGAGTCTGCCGCGATGTTTGCTTAATCCTGGGTTGATGATTGACAGCGGCAGCAGAGAGGACCAGAGCTGGTACTGTCCCGTGTGCTGCTGGATGGGCCGCCCTTACTACAACATCTTAATAAAGGTTAACATGTCGATCACCGAGCTGAGCGCTACGCAGCGACCCAGTACACATCTAACTGCAAGTGTAACTGCGAGTGCCTTGTTGCTATCAGTGCTGGCGTATTTAAAGGAAGCACAAGCGACGTCCTGACGTCATGCTCGTTTGTAATGACGACATTCGTGCAACTTATACTGCTGATTCATCTGTCGTACTCGCCCCTTAGGTGTCCCTGCGACAGAGTTACGTGTTGCTACGACAGACTTACGCGAAGTTGTGAAATGCAGTACAGCTGACGCTATACCTCTGTCTTGTACTCTACGATAGTCTCCGTCTAACACAAACCTGTAGGCTAAGCAATTCTCTCTCGCCTGTTGTGTGTAACCAGGCCATTGCCCCTGCGTGACGACACATTCCGATATATGCGCAATCAAAAAAAAATGGCTCTGATCACTATGGGACTTTACAGCTGTGGTCATCAGTCCCCTATAACTTAGAACTACTTAAACCTAACTAACCTAAGGACATCACACACATCCATGCCCGAGGCAGGATTCGAACCTGCGACCGTAGCAGTCGCGCGGTTCCGGACTGCGCGCCTAGAACCGCGAGACCACCGCGGCCGGCTATGTGCAATCCTCTTAGCTCTTGGCTAACGTACTGCCTTTGGCTCTCGGCATAGGCAACTAAACTTCGACAATATTCCACATTTCCAACTCTTTTACTATTCCGCGACCCTCCAGTACTTTTCAGCGCTGATTTCAAAAATGGAATCCATTTTTTCTACCACGACAGGTTTTCTCACCAAAAAGGGAGTATTTTTGGGTATAATAACAAAATTTAAGCAATTTATCACATTTTTTTCCAACGTAATAAAATTTTATTTTATTTATAAATCATGTTCTAAACCATATTTCCAGTACACTTCCACTTCTCTTTAAGCTCATGAGCCCTTATAATAACGCTTTCGCTTTCTGTCGAAGCTTCTTTTGTTGTTTTTCTGGCTGTGGACTCGTTGAGGATCATCTCTTTTTGTCATCCAGCAGTAATCCGCTATCATGTTGTCGTTCCATCTTCCTTGATATCTTCTTTCCATTTCTTAAATGTCTTGGTGGAATCTTTCGCCCTGCTCTTCACTTACATCACCAAAGTTTGTAGGGAAGTAGTCAAGATGTGAGTGGAGAAAATGAACTTTAATGCTCATGATACAGCCCAGCTTCTTAAAGTTGTCGAGCATGTCTGCGACGATTGTCTTGTAGTTTGGATCTCTTTTGTTTCCTAGGAAACCGGTAATAACTAATTTAAAAGATGTCCATGCTGCCTTTTCTCTTGTTTCCATTTTGTTCACAAAGTTGGTATCTCTCATTAGTTTTCTAATGTCTGGTTGGGTTGGGTTTTTTGGGGAAGGAGACCAGATAGCGAGGTCATCGGTCTCATCGGATTAGGGAAGGACGGGGAAGGACGTTGGCCGTGCCCTTTGAAAGGAACCATCCCGACATTTGCCTGGAACGATTTAGGGAAATCACGGAAAACCTAAATCAGAATGGCCGGAGGCGGGATTGAACCGTCGTCCTCCCGAATGCGAGTCCAGTGTCTAACCACTGCGCCACCTCGCTCGGTTTCTAACGTCTGGTCCGACAAAGAATCCTTCCTTTTGCTTTGCCTCGGATAAACCAGGAAACTGTCCACAAAGATATCTGAAACACTCCCCTTCTTTGTGCAATGCCTTAACAATTTGTTTCATCAACCCCAACTTAATGTGAAGAGGTAGAAGTAACACCTTTTTGGGATCCACAAGGCTTTTCCTCTCAACATTTTTAAGCTCTACCTGTAAGGTTTTTCTTAAGGGTCAAGCTTTTTTTATGTAGTGTTGCTTTCTGTCTCTACTGTCCCATTCACAGAGAAAGCAAGGGAACTTTGTATAAGTACTTTGTTGACCAAGCAGCAATGAAATCACTTTTAGCCGGCCGAAGTGGCCGTGCGGTTCTAGGCGCTGCAGTCTGGAACCGCGAGACCGCTCCGGTCGCAGGTTCGAATCCTGCCTCGGGCATGGATGTGTGTGATGTCCTTAGGTTAGTTAGGTTTAACTAGTTCTAAGTCCTAGGGGACTAATGACCTCAGAATTTGAGTCCAATAGTGCTCAGAGCCATTTGAACCAAATCACTTTTAAATCGCCACATAGTTACCACAAATGTAGCAGAAGCAACCTGGCGAGTTTATACATTCTCTGGTAGCCATTGTCCACTGTCTATAAAACATCTTCACAACACAAGAAAACAGTCACTACTTTAAAGCACTAGTAACAACAACAAGTAAACAGCACAGAGTGAAGAGGTACTGTGAACTGAAGGACAATAGCAGAAGCTGACTGCTTCGGGACTCCAACCCAGAGCCTCCACGCGCAGCAGCTTGCTGTCCCCAGCCGGGCGCCGCCAGTCACGCGCGGCCGAAGTAAGGGCATTCCTCCGCTACGTCACAGCACGCGGCGCTGCGCTAGCAAGACTGGTGCGGCCCGGATCTGGTGTCATCGCTACAAGTCAGCGAGGACTCGGGGAAGGTCGTTGATATCACCAGGCCACATTGTACTCGGCGGGAATAAAGGTGTTAAAATTATTAATGTTTCTTTGGCGTTTCTGACGCTTCTACAGCCATTTCCTAGCATCCTGACAACTGGAGAGGTCACCGCTCTGCCATCCAGTCCACCGTAGGCGACCGTGACCACCAGGGCGCCTACAGATTTGGTGTCAGAAGTGATCGCGCCCATTGCCTAAAGATTTGGTGTCAGAAGTCCTCGCGCCCACCGCCTACAGATTTGGTGTAGTGGTAAGTGCACGAGGCGATTTTTGTTAATAACTATGGATGCACGTTCTTTGTTGGGAGTGCACTTTGTGAGACCTGCGGAAACAGCAGATTTATCTGAGTTTAAGGGAAACAGTTGGGAAACGTACTTGGTACCAGTCAGATGTACTGTGTGTAATTTAACGGGGCATGGGGGGCTCAAAATGGCTTGTAGCACTATAGTACTCAACTTCTGAGGTCATAAGTCCCCTAGAACTTAGAAGTACTTAAACCTAACTAACCTAAGGACATCACACACATCCATGCCCGAGGCAGGATTCGAACCTGCGACCGTAGAGGTCGTGCGGTTCCAGACTGTGGCGCCTAGAACCACTCGGCCACTCCGGGCGGCATGGGGAGCCATGCACGAAGTTTGTACCAGTAGAATGTTCAATTTGTAAACGGTTTGGTCAGCAGCGCACAATTGTAGAGAGTGTCGCTCGGCAATAACAAGGCGGAAGGATTAATTTTGTAGTTGTGCATTGTGAGTCTTGTTTTCTTGTGTGTAGTGCTCAACTGTGACAAAGGAGTTGAATAGCTAGTTCTGAGGAGTAAATGCAGTATACAGTAAGTTGTTGGTAATTTGCACAAATCATGCCGGAAACAAGATCCGTTAGTACTGCAGTGAGTATAGCTGCTCTGACGGAGCATGTCTCAAAATTGTTAGTAGAGAATGCGCAGCATAAGTTACGTCATGTAGAATTAATAACGGAAATGGAGACCTTGCGTTCGGCGCAAAAGTCGCAAACGGGTTCAAGTGAGTGCAAGTCAGTAGCACTGTCCAACCTTGCAATATACCCTTCAGTAGCTAACCTGATCACGCCTTTCTCGGGTAAAACAGAGGATGTCACAGCGTTCATTAACGATGTTTTGGCAACAGCTGCAATGAGCAATTGGTCGGACGTAACTACGTTACGTATGGCAAATTTGCGACTTGCAGGGGAAGCCAAGACTTTCGTTATGTACCATGAGACGCATAAGTAAGGCGAGCACGTTTGAAGAATTGGCAGATGGGTTACGACAAAGATATCGTAAGCAGAATAGTGCAAGATTTTTTAGGGAGAAGTATGCTAATTTGACACAGAAGGTCAATGAGACAGTGGAGTCTTTTTCAGATAGGATACGGAAAATTAATTCGCAGACCTGTGAATTATCGGGTAATCCTGATGCGGATCGTGTATTACTACGAGAGGCAGGAAACAGAGCCCTCGATGTATTCCTCGGGGGAATTCCTGCAGAATTTTCTCGTAGGGTTAGGATGGAGAATCCTGGGGATATAGCTGCAGCACCGCGTATTGCAACGCATCTGCAGGAGATAGACATTGCAACAAGGGTTCGCAATGATAAACGCATCTTTGCGTCGGAGAGGAAATGTCACCGTTGTGGGAGGAAATGTCACGCGAAGGCTCAATGCAGACAGCCGCAGTGCTATGCTTGTAAAAGTTACGGTCACAAGGCGAATGAGTGTTGTAGTAAGCAGAATGGTAACGGGAATAAACAGAAAAAAGCGTTAAACGGGAACGGTAGTGTTTCGTCCGTCGGAAGACATTCCCGGTAAGCAGAAGTACGGTGAAAACTAGTACAGAAACGGATTGTTGCTTGATGGGAGTTGTAAGGAATAACAGATGTAAGTTTTTGATTGATACAGGGGCACATGTGTCTGTTGCTAGTCTAGACCTCGTGGGTAGGAGAAGACTAGATACTCCTAGGTATAGATTACGTGGAGTAGGGAATAATGAGTTACACAGTTTGTTTTTAAGATCGGAACTGTAGAGTTCGGGGAGCAAATGGAAGTGTTGCCAACTGTGGGACAAGGGTATTCTTTGATTCTCGGACTGGACTTCCTCGATAAACACCATGCCAAAATTAGTCTTTCACAGCGTAGTTGAACTTAGTGGAAACTTGTTTTCAATGGGTACAACAGCTGTAAATGTTTTTACGTCGCGAGGTGCATCTGTTGCTAAGATGTCACCAATTGAACCGCGTACGAGGGCATTAAAGATGATTACGCATGTCAAAGTGCCTTCGGGTACAGGGAAGTTAGTTTGGTTGTCAGTAGGTACCGATGTACCACAGCAGAGACTATGTGTGGTGGAGCCACTGCAGAGCAATGAAGCATTGGATGAAATGCATTGTTTTATTAGGAGGAGCGTTGCGCGCGTAACGGATGTAAATGGGGAACTGATGATTCCGGTCAGTGTAGATAATTTTGGGGCAGATGAAGTGGATCTCCCAAAGGGTTTAGTGGTAGCGAGTTTGGAAATACTCGACGATGAGGATATAGGTGAATCCCAAGGTGATTATAACGTCAAGCAAACCGTCAAGGCATCTGTACTACGTGATAAGATTCGTCATTTGGAGAATGGTGATCGGAAAGCTATGGAAGCTTTGTTATTAGAGTATTTAGATTTGTTTAATTCAGAAGGTCTTTTACAGAAGGTCCTATTACACAGCACCGTATACCGACTGGCGATAGTCCGCCGGTCTATAGAAAACCATACAGGATAGCGAAACACCTACAACCACTAGTGGAAGAATTTATTAATCAACAGCTAAGGGACGGTATTATAGAGAACAGTGAAAGCCCGTGGTCTGCCAACATGGTGATAGTTCCTAAGAAGTCATTGAACGGTACTAAAAAGTAAAGGTTTTGTTGTGACTATCGGTTTTTGAACGCACGAATTGTAACAGATGCGTATCCAATACCGAACATCACGGAAACATTGGATAACCTAGGTCGGTGTAAATATTTTTCGACACTAGATCTAAAGAGTAGGTACCATCAGATAGAAGTAAGTCCCGAGGATAGACCGAAGACGGCCGTTAAAACAAGCCTTGGTCACTTCCAGTATCGCAGAATGCCATTTGGGTTAAAAGCGCTCCTGATACTTTCCAGCGTCTGTTAGATGGTGTGCTTCGGGTACTGAAACCGAAGATTGCTATGGTATACCTCGATGATATTGTTACTTTTTCGCGTAATATAGAAGAGCATGTGGAACGACAGAACGAAGTATTTAGTAGGCTAAGAGCGGCAAATCTTACGCTTAATGTCGAGAAATGTCAGTTTGCTCAGACGCAAGTGACTTATCTTGGGCATATTATCAGTCAGGATGCGATAAGAACGGATCCTCGTCTAACGTCGGCTGTGTGTGGTTTTCCAGTACCACAGACCACTAAACAAGTTCAGAAATATGTCGGTTTATGTAATTACTACAGACGATATGTAAAGGGATTCGCGGAAATTGCACATCCATTAAAGAGATTTTTAAAGAAAGGTGTTAAGTTTGAATGGACAGCACAGTGTCAGGAGGTATTTGAGAAGCTCAAACAGATACTAAAATCGGACCCAGTGTTGATACTTCCTGATTTTGAACAAGAGCTCGAGAAGTTTCGAGAACATACCTTCACCGAAGAGTCAAGCAGTATATTGCTCCCTCCTACGTATATCTCGCGAGAAGACCATGAGGATAAAATCAGAGAGATTAGAGCCCACACAGAAGCATAGCGATAAACCTTCTTTCCACGAACAATACGAGACTGGAATAGAAGGGAGAACCGATAGAGGTACTCAGGGTACCCTCCGCCACACACCGTCAGGTGGCTTGCGGAGTATGGATGTAGATGTAGATGTATCTTGTGATGCTAGTATTATTGCTGTAGGTTGTATTCTTTCTCAGAGGGTTAATGGACAGGAACATCCAGTGGCTTATGCTTCCAGGCAACTGAATAAGGCAGAGAAGAATTATTCAACTACAGAGAAAGAAATGTTAGCAGTGATTTACGGCATCTCGTATTTTCGCTGTTATTTATATGGGCGAAAGTTCAAGGTGTTTACAGACCACGCACCATTGAAGTGGTTGTTGGGGTTGAAAGATCCTTCGAGTCGTTTAACGAGACGGGCACTGAAACTAAGTGAATTTGACTACGAGGTAATTCACAAACCAGGGGTAAAACATACGAATGCAGATGCGCTTAGTAGAAAAATAGCAGCTGTACAAGTTGTGGGCATAAGTGAGAAGGAGTGGATAAAGGCGCAAGTCACTGACAGAGAGTGTCAATTGTTCCGAACGCAACCGCAGTTTGAAATGCAGGATGGGTTGCTTTGCAGGAAGACGAAGTGCGGACTACGCGTCGTAGTACCGGGGTCGCTGAGGGAAGAAGTGTTGAAACAAGCGCACGACCATGTATTGTCGGGTCATGGTGGTAAAATAACGACTGATCCCCAGACGGGTAGCTGAAAGGTTTTGGTGGAAGACACGTCGCAATGACGTAGAGCAGTATGTGCAAAATTGTATACCGTGTGCGCAGAGAACAGATTTAAGTCATCAGAAAATTCAGTTACAGAGACTACCTGAAGCGGATCGTCCGTTCGCATTCATAGGATTAGACGTAATCGGGGCATTTAACAAGACCCAAGCGGGTAATCGATACGTATTAACAATTTTAGATCATTTTTCCCGATACCTGTCAATGGTAGCTATTCCAGATCAGAAAGAAGCACTGTTGCGCAAGCCTTAGTAAATAACTGGTTGCTGAAGTATGGTGTGCCTGATACTATAATTACAGATCAGGGTAGTAACTTTATATCGGAGCTCATGAAGCAGTTATATCGTTTATTGAAAGTTAAGAAATTGCGGACAAGTCCATTTCATCCTCAGTCGAATGGACGAACAGAACGGGTTCATAGGACGTTAGTTAAGATGATTAGTCATTATGTAAATTCAGGACACACGTATTGGGACGTGTATTTAAATCTGTTGAGAAGCGCATATAACACGAAAGTTCATACAGGAACGGGGCTCTCTCCGTATGAGGTAATTTATGGTCGGAAAATACCATCACCATTTGATGTGCTCAAACCTAAGGTAGGTTCACAGAATGAGTCAGTGAAGAATTTCGCCAAGAAATTGAGAGAGATTTGGCAAAGGGTACGGCGTGCTAATACTAAAGCTTTGGAGAAACAAGAGAGTACTGGGCAAAGAACAGGTAAAGGTAAACTGCCACAATACGGAATTGGTCAATGGGTATTGTTGGCTAATCCTTATGTTCCGAAGCGTAAAACGAAGAAGTTTTTGACGAAATATTCTGGACCGTATCAGGTAAATGAAATAGTGTCTCCAGTGAACGTAAAGTTGCAGTTACCAACCAAGTCGTCAGTAGTTCATGTGAGTAGGATTAAGCCGTTTAAGGGAGCAGTGGATGCGTTACCGCAGATTCCTCCAGCAGTAACAAAGGGTGTGAGGGTACCGAAGCTAAAAGAACAGCAGAGGAACGTTTCTTATGCACTTGGGTCTAGGGATAGGTAGATTAAGTGGCTTCGGGGAGGAACAAGTTGTAATTATTGTTATTAGGTAATAGGGTATGTGTAGTTTTTACTTCTCATTTGTGTATTTTAGACGTGGTAAGGAAGGGAGCGATGGACATGGCTTCCTTTTCCTTCAGGTGCCTTGCCAGGGTGTGGCCCGGGAAACTTTTCGTCAGTCTGGTACTGCTACACTGTTGCAGAGGAGAGGTGGTGCAGGTGCAACCACTAGATAAAGGAATTTTGTTTGCAAGGCAATTAGATGTGGTATTGTCAAGCCGCAGGTGGACAATTGTGTTCACGTATAATATATGGGGAGTGAGGAATGATGTACGGACGCTACAGGATAGGTTTACGGCGCTACAGGCAGCCACGGAGAAGGAGGGGTTGTTTCAAGACATGCGGAACGAGTATCAGGAATTGAAGCTCTCGTACGAAAAGCTGAGAAGGCAGCTGCAACAAGTAACGGAAGATTTGACAGACTGTTTCAGGGGAAGTGTCTTTATTTGTCCAGCAAAGGAGGTGGCAACCCACAATCATTCGTGTGAGATGCAATTGTTCTTGGGGAATATGGGAACTTTAGAATGCGAAAAGAAGGTTTTACTTCCGAGACATAAATTTCAGAAAGTTGTGGAACATTGGATTTACTCTGTGTTCGAACTAGAGACCGTAGTTGCCACTTGTTACAGAAATGGTTGATTGACAGATATATCAAAGCTTGAATTGTAGGGCAGTGGGTTATTGATTAATGGCACTAGGTGTGAAATAGTGGGGAAGCATTTTCACCTACCAGCTACTTTCACGGGTACAACAATGATTAACGTGACACAGCCTATCTTGTATTATCCAGAGGGACCGCCACACATATTGCCTCGCCAGAACCTAACGTTTATTAACGAGTCCTGGGATCCCACATTTCTACAATCTTTAGATAGCCTGATTATCTCAGAAAAAGAGCAGATCTCAGTTAATCAACTACTGCAGTATGTGCAGCAATATCGGGAGAAACGTAAGCAAAACACAATTATATTTGGTGTGTCAACAACAATCATAATCTTAGTTCTAGTGTTTATTTGTGCAACTTACTTTTGTATACGGAAAAAAATATCTCATTCTGAAATAACAACCGTATCAAATACCTATGGAATGGATCAGGAATAGTGGAACGTAATATAAACAGATAACCAATGATAAGATTGGAATCAGTATTAAGCGTAAATAGATTATTAGCGGATAAGAAAAGTTTGACAGTGTTGAAGGAGTAGTTGTAAGATACCTCTAGAGTATAAGGAAGTATGGCGTGCACAACCAGTAAGTCCAGAATTATAAAACTCGGGACGAATTTTCTTAAAGGAGGGGGATGTGTAGTGTCGTAGAATAGTAAAGAGTTGGAAACGTGGAATATTGTCAAAGTTTAGTTGCCTATGCCGAGAGCCAAAGGCAGTACGTTAGCCAAGAGCTAAGAGGAATGCGCATATATCGGAATGTGTCGTCACGCAGGGGCAATGGCCTGGTTACACACAACAGGCGAGAGACAATTGCTTCGCACGCGGGTTTGTGTTAGACGGAGACTTTCGTAGAGTACAAGACAGAGGTATAGCGTCAGCTGTATTGCATTTCACAACTTCGCGTAAGTCTGTCGTAGCAACACGTAACTCTGTCGCAGGGACACCTAAGGGGCGAGTACGACAGATGAATCAGCAGTATAAGTTGAACGAATGTCGTCATTACAAACGAGCATGACGTCAGGACGTCGCT